>NC_051450.1:7380883-7397140 GCF_001649575.2 Kryptolebias marmoratus | reverse complement strand
GCTGCCGTAAAGCGTGTCGCAAACCCACACGTAAAGCAGCGTCATGTCGCAAAACGGAGGTTCTTTGCAAAATAGTTATTTTTTCTTCTTATTTATCACTTATATAAACTGAATTTATGCAAAGTGAAAACACTAATACATTCGTCGTAGCCTACGTTATGAAATATTTACATGAATCATTGATACAATTATGATAGAAACAACAGAAACTATAGAAGAAAATATATCACGATAGACACCTTTCTATCGTCCCAACGATATGTATCGTTATATCGCCCAGCACTACTGTCAGGGTTTGGGGATTTTGCGTAACTGTGTGTTGGTTTTAAATGTTTTCCCAACTTGGATTTCTTTTAGTTCCTTGCTTTTTTATTTATTCTTAGCATATTTGTCAGAGTGTTTGTTTCTCTTCTTTGCTGAAGAATGTTTTTGGTTTAATAAATGCCCTCAGTCATTGGTTATTTGCTTCTCTGACTTGTTTAGTTTGACAAAAGTAGGTTTTATTTTGTCCATGGCCATTGTTGTCCTCAGCTGCTCTCACTCAGTAATCAGCTCTCTCAGTATGTATCGTTCTTCGTTTCTCAGCTTTATTTTTCAGATCCATGTTGTTTTTTCACGTTTCATCTGGGGGTTTTCTTTTTTTTTTTATTAAGATGCTTGGACTCTGTCTATCTGTCTTTGATGCGTTTGCCTGCAACTTTGGGCCTTCTTCATCCCAAATGACAATATTGACATACATTTTATTCACTGTGCAGCACTGCTATTCAGTCCTGTTTAGACTAACTGTACTTCACAGACTTTGCTGCGTTCCACCAGCCTGCCCATGGATGTGTATGTTGATCTCTGTTGTTCATTTGGGTAAGTTTAATGTTTTCCTCATGCTCATTTCAAGTCTGTGTACAGTTGAAACCAGATCTTTACATCCACTGTATAAAAAGACAGAACATTTTTTCCTCTCTGTTTGACATTAAATCAGGTCGGTTACGATTCTCAAAAATATTTCTATTTCCTAAATGCCTGAATAATGAAATAAATAACTTGATTGAAAATTTTCATTACTTTCTTCAGAGTCAAATGTTTACTTACACTAGGATTACTATGCCTTTAAAAAATGCGTGAAAGCCCAGTTGATGTTGTCATGGCTTTGGAAGCTTTTGATTGGTTAGTTGACAACATTCGAGTTAAATGGAGGCACACCTGTGGATGTATTTTAAAACACACTGCTTCTTTGTAAGAGATCATGGGAAAACTCAAAAGAAATCAGCCAAGATATCAGGAAGAGAACTGTCGACCTCCTCAACTCTGGTTCATCTTTGGGTTCAATTTCTAGACACCAGTAGGTTCATCAGTTCTAACAGTTCTACAGAAGTATAAACACCACGGGAACATCCTACCATCATACTCCTCAGGAAAAAAACAGATTCTGTGTTCCCAAGATTAATATGTTTTGGTTTCAAATGTGTGTCAATCCCAAACCAAAAACAAAAAACCTTTTGAAGACACTGCTGAAGCTGGTCAGAGAGCCATTATCCACAAAGAAATAAGTTCTGTACCAACATGGACTGAAAGGCCACTCAGTGAGGAAGAAGCCTTTACTCCTAAAGCAATGACAGTTTTCTTAATCTTCGGAGACATGTCCTGAGGTCTGATATAACTAAAATCGAACTTTTGCCCATAATGACATCATTACGTTTAGAGGAAAAACGAGGAAGCTTGCAAGCCTGAGAACACCATCCCAACTATGAAGTATGGGGGTGGCTGCATCATGCTGTGAGGAGGTTTTTCATCAGCAGGTACCAAGAAACTGGTCAAAGTTAAAGGAAAGATGGATGGAGCAAAATACTGAGAAATCCTTGTAAGGAACTTAATGGAGTCTTCCAGAGATCTGAGACTGGGACAGAGGTCCACCATTAAGCAGGACACTGACCCTAAACCCTCTGCTGCAGAAACACTCCTCTGGCTTAAGGAGAACCAGTTAAAGGTCCTGGAATGGTCCAGTCAAAGTCCAGAGCTCAGTCCACCTGAGAATCTCTGCTTTGGTTTAAAGATTGTTGGACACAAGCAGCAGCCATCCAACCTGAAGGAGCTGCAGCAGTTTGGTCATGAAAAATGGACAAAACAACCAGGTTAGATGGACCAAGACTATGGAGACAGACCTGAAGAGCATTGATGTTCGAACTGATGCATAAGGTGTTGGCACAAAGTATTAAGTTTTAGGGGCTGAATACATATGCGTGCACCATTTTTCAGTTTTATCTATTTTCTTTTTTACAGAAGTATTTAAAAGAAGTTATTTTCCTGCAATAAACTTTGGTAATTTTAAGTATGATTATTAATAAACCAATTGAAAATCCATTTAAATTCCAGGTCGTAAGGTAACAAAAATAAAAGAATGCCAAGAATGGATGAATGCTTGCTGTACACTGTATTTATTCTAAATTTACTGAATAATTATATTAGGATATCATGATGCCAGTGTTATTCAAAACACACTTATGCTGTGTAACTTTTTTTCTCTTAGACTTCCTGTGTGGATTGCATCTTTACTCCATGCTGCCAAACGCCTCCGTAGTGATCATGCTCGTCGGAAGAAGGTCTACCGTCTCCTGCAAAGGAAACTGGTCTGTGGAAGTTAATATTGTGTTTATTGTCCTTATCAGCTTCTCACTGTAATTCGAACACACCATTCAGGTTCTTAGGGAAGTCTACCGTGAATCCCTTTGCGTGGAAAGTGACGTACGCAAGTTTCAGGCCCTGTTTTGTGCATATGCCAGTTTTATAAATGAGACCCCTGGTCTCGCTGGAATGTCATGTTGCTGGCAGGAACAATGCTGGAGCTGGTATGTGAGGTTGAACACTACTAAGTAGGAATAGTTGGGCTCACCTCCATGCACAGATTGGGCTCTGGAACTCAACTCCTGAAGGAGGGCGGGACTCTTTCATGCTGTAGAGTTGCCCAGAGGGATAGACATAATACGCAGAGGACACGCCCAAGCCTCTGTCTGAGCGCTTCAGTGTCGGACTTCTCCCCCGTGATCAGGAAGGTTGCCTCCCTGCAGCTTCGAGTTGCAAGAACAAACTTTTTGTTTGTGCTTTTTATGCACCAGACAGTAGTTCCAATTACCCAGCCTTCTTGTTGTTTCTTGATGGTGTCCTGACAGGGGTGCTATCTGGGGATTCTGATGTTCTCCAGGGGCACTTCAGTGCCCATGTGGGTACTGACAAAGTTGCCTGGATGGGGGGTGACTGGGAGGAACGGCCCTCCTGATCTGAACCTTAGTGGTGTTCTGTTACTGGACATCTGTGCTGATCATGGGCTGTCCATAACAAACACCATGTTCAAGCATAGGGTGGTTTGGTGTGTGTGCTACAAGCACGTATCTGGATCTGGTCTGCATCTGAAATATTTGCGGGCTGCTTACTCCTGCGTTGGCCCCGATGAGAACAATATGTTGGTATGCAGAAAAAATAACCTTCAAAAGAGATATTTTGATTCTGTACTATAAAGTTACGAACCTTTTAAGAATAACCTTTAGCTCTAATTGCTTTCTCATGTAATATTTATGTTTTCAACAATCTTAATAAACTTTATTCCAAAATGTTTATCTTGGTATTTCCCCTCACACCAAAAAGGACTCCAATTCAAGCCTCAGCTGCAGGCCTTTCTGTGTGAAATTAGCATTTTTTTCCCTCTTAATACATGAGTTTTTGCCTGTGTTAGTTCTTATTCAACGCCAGAAGTTAAAATATATATATTTTTTTTAAATTTCTTTAATTTATTTTTTATACCCATCTTTGACTGCAGATGCTTAACGGAGTTGGCATTAAGGAGGGGAGCCTGTCTCAGCCCACCTACGTTTACCCCGATGAGGTGAAAATGTTGTTGCGCTCTGCCTTCCCAAAGGACGTCTGTGACCACCCAAATCCCTCCCACAGTAATGTAAGACTTGGGTTTTCTAAACTTGAGTCAGTTTAGTTTTACGTGGCTTAGAGATTACTCCAAGGAGAAAAGAATGAAGTTTCAAAAGCCAGGAAGAAAAGAAATATATATCGATGCTTTTGATTTTCAAAGTGATTCTAGGTTTGTGCTCTTAACAGATGTTAAAGTGAGATCAATATAGCCTCAAATGTACAACAACACATCATTTTACACAACAGAGTTCAGACCAACTCAATGCAGTGCTGGTATTAGCTTTAGATCCTGGTGTCATTCTCAGATTAAACACTGAATTAAAGCCATGAATTCATCCACTGAGCCAGCCTCTATGCTCTGATCTTAGTACTTATTATATTGTAGTTGATTTTAAATGGGAAAAAGGTGACTATTGAGAGTTATTGCTGTTACCTCCTGCAAGATTTTGTTAAGTCAAATATGACATTGTGTAATACATTGTGATGTCGTTCATTTGAGGTTGTTCCTGGTTTTATTTTTCGTAACCAGTTTTGCTGGCCCACACCTGTGGCCAGACGTTTTATATTAACTATCACAAAGTGTGCTGCCACCGTTCTTATTACTGTAATTTGCATCTTCTTCTTCTTCTGCTTCTTCTTTCGGCTGTTCCCTTTTCAGGGGTCGCCACACCGAGTCATCCTCCATCTAACTCTGTCTTCTGTGTCCTCTGTCCTCACTCGAACTATGTCCATGTCCTCTCTGACTGCATCCATATATCTCCTCTTTGTCTATGACTGTCATTTGCAGAAACTCCAGAATGTTATCATGAGTGAGCAGACGAACTGCAATTAATTACAAAGTCCCTTTTAGTCATGAAAATGAACTTTTACCACTAAAATAGATTTCTAAAACTATCAGAAATTAACCAAACTTACCTATTTGAAACTAAATAAACCAAATGACAAAAACTTACCTCCCTAATTAGGAAAAACAGGAGAAAACTAAGCAAACATAAACGGCAGCTCACTCCTACACTACATAATACTTCCGGTCCCTGTTCCAAAACTCGCATAGTGAGCGCAGACGCATCCGGTCTTTGCTCCTGATCAGAGCATGACAGTTAATCAGGTTCTTTCCTGTTTCAGGTGGTGTACGTCACTGTGGAGGATCTTCGTGAAGTTAAAGCAGACTGAAATATGCTCCCTCTTCACTCGGACTGGTAACGTGTTCGCAGCGTGGAAAGAATCCTCTGGTTCTGTGGGATTAGTTCGACTGAATCTCTGCGTGTTTCTAAATGTTTGACATGATGCAGCTTCATTTAAAGTGAGGGACATCCCAGAATCAGTTCTGTTAGTGACCACACCATCTGCTCTGATACGTAAATGTATAAGTACTTACCAGGTGCAAAGCTGGGTATATACTGGTTACTGTACCCAGTACTTACTGCCTATGTACATGGTACTTACTGGTACCCAGTATGTACAAGCTACCCTAAGTACCAGGTACTTATCCAGTACGTATTAAGTATTGCCACCATGTTTTCTTTTTCCTAACCGTTGTTGTGCTCGGAATAAACAGATGACTTGTTTTGAGAGGTGCAACTTGGATTCCTGTGTCAGGTTTTGAGTGAAATGAACCATTTTTGAAACAAAAAGAAAACAAAACCAAAGGGGCTGACGTGGCAGCAAAACCAAAGAGTGGCTCGCTGGAAAGACGAGGGGAAACCGGACAGAGCCTAACTGTCATGGCGGCACCTAAATGTCTGACCCACATGCAGAAAACACTCAGAAAATACCAACAGCAGTTTCTGTAGGAAAAAAGATTTATTTTCTCAAATTGTTTTGAGACTCAAACGGACCCCTCTGGGAAACACAGGATTAGTTGGCTCAGGAGTCAGTGATCCTTTAAAAGACAGAACACTGGTTAGATGACTTGGTTCTTGAACTGGTGGTTGGTTAGATAGGAGGTTTTGCTTACAGGTGTTGAGGTGAAGTTTCATCCAGGGAGGGAATTAACTGCTGGCTCTGAGGGGATCTGAATTCACAGGAGGCGTCAGGAGAGGTCAGAAGAGCAGACAGGGTTCGATCTGTGGTGGTTCTGGAGGTTGAGCAGTGGAGCAATCAGGCAACGGTTTCATCCAGGCATGAACAAGACAGACCTCCGAGCTGGAGCCAACTGGGAGCCCTAGGAGGAGTCAAAAACAGGGGATAAAAAATGCAACAAGGTTCTTAAGCAAGTTTCTGCAACAAGATTTGAATGGATTGAAGTACCACATTGGGCTAACACTCAGGCACTGAAGAGATGTCAGCCAGCTCCTTATATGCAGCTCCACTGATGAGACCAAATTGGCTCCAGGTGTTGCAGACTAGTTGCCCAGCTGCTCTCCAGAAGGCTCCGGGACTCCCCCTGCTGGACAAACTCAGAATATGCCCCCAGGACCACAACACTAACAGCAGAAATGAACCAGTGAGTGAGTGGGGAAACATGAACAGGTTTTAAAGGCAGATGATGATTTGGGAAGTGGACACAGGTGAGTGATTACTAACTTGGGACAGGTGTAGATGGGCGTGGCAGGCTAACTGGTAATGGGCTGAGGACAGGTGGATAATGATAGGACATTTTATTAGAAATATTACATACATTACTCAGATAACAAAGGATGGGTGTTAACATTTGTATTTTTATGAATAGCAACCCACACTGGAATAACAGAAAATGAAATAGCAGATAAGGTAGCAAAGAACTCCAAATCCTATTAACTTCACAGTACAAACAAGCAAATCAAAAGCAAAAAGTATCATCAAACAAGGACTGAAGACAGAACGGCAGAAAAGGTGGGATGGAGAAAGCAAAGAAAGATTGTTTTTATAGGGTTCAAAGGGCAGCAGGAGAAATGAGAGCTGGAAGGACCAGAAAGGAGCAAAGATCGATAACACGACTCAGATTTGGACATACAGGACTTAATTACTCACTTTATAAAATACAGAAGCATAACTCAGGGAAATGTGACCACTGTGGAAAGGATGAGGCAATAAAACTATCTTTTCCTCAAAAATATGAGGAAAAAAGAAGATGTATGAAGAGAGAGTTTGAAAGGATTAAAGAGAAGCTAAACACAATAAACACTTTACAAAAGAGTGAAAAGAGTTAAGAGATTCAAAGAGCAAACATATACAATATAAAATAAAATATAATTAGTTTTTTTAAACGAAACTGATAAATAGAATTTAAATATAAAGTACATACAGACAGAAAAAATCCATAGCAAACCACACTCTGTAACAGTAGGTGGCAGTAATGCACACCTTCAGTTTGTTGCCAACCTCCAATAAACACCATAAGAAGAAGAAGAAGAACGATAGAGACACAAAGTGTACACATCAGAGGAAGGGCAAAACACAAAATCACAAAAAACCAAAATAAAACTATACAAACTTGAGAGAAAATAAAACCAAAAACACAGTAACTTATTAAACTGAACACAGGATTAACCAGAAAGAAAACAGAACTACAGAAACAATGAAAAATTAAAGCTGTAAGCAGCGTTGGGCGGCCCTCGCAGCTCAGCGCCGCTTCGGCCTATGGCGACCGCGGGAACTCTGGCGACCGTCCTCTACGCTCTCTCGCACTTCCCGCGCATTTCCCATGCAATTCCCGTGCCGTCCACTAGGTGGCGCTCTGGGCAAACGTCCGAAATCACCTTCAGTCTGGATCATTACGACTCCTGTGGCATGTTGTGAAGTTTCACCTTCCTACGTTGAACGGTTCCAGAGTTGGAGCACGTGTGCTGTTGCGACCTTGAACTTTGACCTTGTGACGTTGAACTCCAACTGGCTAATCCTTGACCCATGGGGACTCTGGTTGTGAAGTCTGAACTTCTTAAGTTACACGGTTTTAGTGTAAAAGCCTCTGTTTGCATGTGACCTTGACCTTTGACCTTTGACCTTGAAATTGTTAGGGATGATCTTTGACCCATGGGGAGTCCAGCTTTAAGGTTTGAACTTCCTACTGTACATGGATGATGACTTAGAGCATATGGGCTTCTGTGACCTTGACCTTTGACCTTGTGACCTTGAACTTTAAAGTCCTGGTCCTTGACCCATGAGGGTTCTGGCTGTGAAGTTTGACGTTCCTACGACAAACGGTTTCAGACTTAGATCATGCACAAATATAATCTTAATTTTAGCTCCTGTTAGCTATTGCGGCCATCTTGATGTCACAAATTGACCATGTGAATGTGACCAGGGCTGGTCTGGTATGACCCACAGAAAGTTTCAATAAGCTGTGACTATGTATGAAGAAGTTATTCCACATTGATGTTTCATGGCGAATGGTCAGATTTTGAGGCTTGGCCACGCCCACATGCTTTCATGAATCAAAAAGCTTTTGATAACTTTTGACCTTCAATGTCTCAAGACTGAGCTCATTGATTCTGAAGCCTGTGTGTGAAAAGCTGTAGGAGGAGTTTGACCAAATACAGAGGCTGTAAACGTCCAAAATCGGGCAAAAATTCGAACTTTGATCCAAGATGGCCGACTTCCTGTTAGGTTTGGACCATGGCTCCCAGAGACTTTTTCGTAGGTCTTCATAAGTTACACATATGTGCCGAGTTTCATGATTGTCAGTAAAAGCATGGCTTGGGGCTGATTTTTTAAAGATTTCTAGGGGGCGCTATGGAGGAATTAGGCCACACCCACCAAATATGGCACTGCATTTCTGTTGGGGGCTGGACTAGGATCGATCGTAGTGAGTTTCGTGCAGCTCGGCTAAAATATGTGGAATTTAGAGCCAAACGTAAGGCAACGGCGTTACATCTGACTTCGCCACGCCGCCACGGCCACGCCCCCCAGCGAAAATTCTTGGTGCTTTAATGCAAGTCAGACCAACTTGTTAGCTGTCATCTGACACAGGATCGACTGGATTTGGTCAAGGTGAGTCACAGATGTAGCTTTCCCCCCTAAAAAAGTGACAAAAAGTGACTTCCTGTCCTGACGTCAGAATATGACCACATAGGATCGTCGGGCATCCTACAGGCATGAGTCATGCCAAGTTTGGTGCAAGTCGGGCGTTGCGTGTGAAAGTTATTACGTTTCGTTTGCTTCGCCGAGTACGCCAAGTTCGCCGCTTGGCCACGCCCCCTGAACATGCTCAAAAACTCACCATTTTGATAACTTTTAATCCCCTGTCCCTCAACTGCATACTGACTAAGTTTGAAGCCGATCGCTCAAAGCTACCTACCTACCTACGGTTCGTCCCATCTTACGTTAGGGGGCGCTAAGGAGCAGTTTGATTCCATTAGAATCACGTGATATCACGTCATATCCGGTGTTCTGTCGGAACAGCATACGTTGTCAGATCGCCATACGCGTAGCACAAACTGACGGCTTAATCTGTCAGATCAGCATACTTTGTCGGATCGCCATACGTATAGCAAAATCAGTATGACAAGTATATCCTGATCATCAGATCGTCATACACTTTGTTTTAAACATGTGTATGACAGCCTGACTTAGTAGTTAACCCATCAGATCGTCATACACTTAGTAGTTAACCCATCAGATTGTCATACACTTAGTAGTTAACCCATCAGATTGTCATACACTTTGTAGTTAACCCATCAGATCGTCATACACTTTGTTTCCTCCCCTGCCTCCAGCTTTCCCAGACAAAGACTCATGTTTCCTTTTTCATTGTATAAAATACTTTATTGATACATTCATTTGCTTTCAACAGTTTCTACTAAACGACATGACAAATCCAGCACCAGACCGACTGTTTTGGGTCAATTTAACTGACACTTTTTGCAGTGGAACACGTCAACAGTGTTTGTGGCACATTCTTTATGTGTCCATCTCGGACAGATGTCACACTGTATCTGTGAGGTGGACAGAAACAAAAACAGTAATGAGTTAGTAAGTATAATGCGTTGTCAGTATGACATTTTATATAGCTGCTTTTTTACCATATCGATGACGTCCTGGTTAACATCATAGTGCAGCATGTTGCAGTAGACACAGTAGTCTTCCACCTTGTCTGGACAACAAAGACAATTGTGCATTTGTTGTTTACTTTACTACTTTACTTTCCAGGATCAAAGCTGTGCTACGTAAGCAATCTCCAAACATCTTTGCTTAAATAAAATATATAGATTCAATTGCAATTTGGTATTTTCACCTTGGTGTAGCAACAGTGTGGTCGCGATGTCAAGTCTAGCCTGCAACATTTCATCAGGTCCAGTGCTGACTGACTGCAGGCTTCCCACCTTTAAGTATTTTTCTGCAAACTATAAAAATTTCGAATTCAAGTTTCAAATCTCATTGATTTGGAAAGATTGTGTTGTTGTTCCTTGTACCTTCAAAATCAAAACCCCACAGCTGCTGGAATCCTGCTGAAGCCTATGCGGCAGACTGCTGATACTCCAGTTTCTCTGGCTGGCATCTTTAGCTTTCAGAAAATTTCTGTACATTTGCAGAAGTACTTACTTTAGGGACATTGTAACCACAATAAAAAGTGCTTAAAGACTAACTGATTATGACATGATTAAATCACCTCCAGTTACGGAGAAGCCTTCTTTCGTAATGTTTCTCATGGCCCATGGGGTCTATCACAATGATGTCTTTATGATCCATCCTGACAATCTGGATTTTTTGAGAAATACTACGTCAGATGTAATCTCTCTCTCTCTCTCTCTCTCTCTCTCTCTCTCTCTCTCTCTCTCTCTCTCTCTCCGTGCAATATCCGAGATAGATCTATGTATACATAAAAATAGCTGAATTCAAGTGGTCTTGGAAAGAAAGTGGACATACCACTAAAAGCCAGTGACCTCCCACATTTACAGGGCACATCCAAATGGGGGCATCGGGTAACACCATCTTTTGAAATGAAAGGAAACACCCTTAATCTTACTTCATTTTCTCAAAGGTAGGAAGAAATCATAGTGAATAATTACCTTTTGAACAGCCCGGTACTGTCCAAGATGGAATATATATGATGCAATGACAGCATCCATTCTGTGTACATGAATCTGAAAAGAAATATAATTGTGAATGATAAAAGGTCGTAAAGTGCAAAGGGTGGAAACAAACTTTTCAAAAGAAAATCTTTATACCTTGCTCTTCTCAAGAAGAAGATACAGATATGCATCTATGACCTGTTTAAAGAAATCAGATTCAAATGATTTTCTAGATGGATTGCATTGGAAAAATACTGACTTCCAAGAACATGTAGTCTTACTTCATCTGACAACCAGCCACGTCCACAGAGTCTTCTAAAAGATGTGTCATACAACTTATATGGGCCAACAAGGGCTTCAATTTGCCCTGAGTCTTTTAAGGACCACAGTTGAAGTACTGCACCAAAAAAAAAGCAATGTTAATATTTTAAAAGCTTACAGATCGGAAACAAACCACACAAGACCAGACCAGGAACAGGTCATTGAACAAACATGCAAAAAACTGACCAACCGGTCAGAACCCATGACCAACCGGTCAGAACAGTAAGTTTGTTTTGCTGGACTACTGCACCTTGCTGCTGAATAGTACTCTGAGACATCCTAGGAGAAGGCAAGAAAGATATCTTGGGAGGGGGTGAGGGAGACATATTGGGAGGGGGTGATGGAGACATCTTGGGAGGGGGTGATGGAGGCAGCTTGGGAGGGGGTGAGGGAGACAACCGAGACATCTTGGGAGGGGGTGATGGAGACATCTTTGGAGGGGTGAGGGAGACATATTGGGAGGGGGTGATGGAGACATATTGGGAGGGGGTGATGGAGGCAGCTTGGGAGGGGGTGAGGGAGACAACCGAGACATCTTTGGAGGGGGTGAGGGAGACAACTGGGAAAATGACTGGATCACCTTAGCAGGGTCCTGACTGTCAGTCTTTGTCTGTATTTGTGTTGTTTCTACTTCGCCCACAAACATTATTACTGACACTCTGTCTTGCACCTTCTCACTTAAGGCAATACTCTCACCTACTTTGTCTCCCTCATTGCCTCTTTTGTAGGGCTTTATGTGAGTGACACTGTATTTTGTTTTCAGAATTTTTCCCTTCATTGTTTTTAACACAGCTGTGTTCCCCAAAAGCTGATGTATGACATAAGGACCGGAAAAGTCAGTCTCCATCCTTGCTCCTTTCCTACTTCTCTTTCTGTTGTTGTACAGCAGAACTTCATCCCCTTCCCCGAATTTGAAATCTTTGTATTTTTTGCTTGCCCTGTTTGCAAATGCTTCCCTCATTTTTTTCTGTGCAAGTTCCACATTCTCTTGTACCTTGATGTTTATATCTGCCTTGATTTTCTCTCTCTCTTTTACAAATTCGCTGTATTCCGTTGGTAGAACAACTGAAGCAAGCTATATTGTAAGAACAGAGACAAAATAGCATTCAAAACACTACTGATAAAAGTTTAGAAATAATCAAAGTCAGTATTGAAAAATTAAACAATGCATATTAAAGGGGCATTATTATGTTTTTTCCAGGACCATAGTGCCATTTTATACCACAATCAGCTATTTTTCCCTCAGCAGTTATAAAAATGCTGATGACATGAAATTGGGCTTCTGTTTCTTCAAGAAGCTCCTGCTCTGTCAGACACACTTCCTTCAACAAGTCATCACACAACAACGATTTACCACTAAGCCTTTACAACTTTTCTTTTTAGCGTTTGACTGAGATGTAGATCGAATAAGCTCATCAGACTTGCAGTTCCACCAGGCGTTTGCTGATTGCTGCTGCCACTAGTCCAATTTAATACATTAATACACAGGATGATCCACACAATAACATTCAACACTTATGACAGGCAGAATCTTACCGGCATTTCCACACGAACCTCTGAGGGGAACCTAGCCTCTCTTCCATTCTTAAGAAAGAAGGGTGAGAATTTTGTGGTTGTATGGACTTTGGACCTCAGTGAAAACAAAGTGGCATCAAGATATTGGTCCCAGTCATCCTGCCTGTCATTGATAAGTTTTCTTAGGGCCCTAGAAAGAACAGTCAGTTTAACATGTTTCCAAAATGACTACTTTAAGTTGTGGTATTTATATTTAGTATTTTCTCTCATATTGTGGTGATTTATGAAGCAATACATGGATACATATATAAGTATTATATGTAAGGGAAGTTTGAGGCCAAAGTTTACAAAGCTCAGAGAAACATGTTATGTTGAAAACATAATGATGTTATAATTTCTTTCTTACCTTTTAATGTTGTCATTAGTTTTTTCATCCAAACCATTTGTTTGGGGATGATATGCCGCAGTGACACTCCTCTGTATAGAAAGGAGTTCACAGAGTCTGCTGTTGATCTAAAAGAACAATGAAGCACATTGTAATTACCTTTGTTACCTTTGAAGCTTCACAGAACTGTAAGCTGTATTACATTTGGCTTACTTGATTCACAAACTCTCGGCCCTGGTCAGTGAGAATACGCTCAGGACAGCCGTGTCTATAAATTATTTTGCACAAGTTTTTGCAGACTTCCTCAGCTGACTTTTTTATCAAAGGGAAAGCCTCCACCCACTTTGAAAAGTAGTCTGTGGCTGTCAATATGTATTGATAGCCAGAAGATGTCAGGGGTAGGGGACCAGTCAGATCTATTCCAACCAGCTCCCACACATCTGATACCTGTTGGTGATTAAATTGTTATGAACATCAATAGCATAGAAGTAATAAACTGTAGGAATTGCTGTGGATGCTGACCTTAATGCAATCAAGTGTCTGGACTATTTTCAGTGGTGGTCCGACTCTTTGGCACTTGTCACATTCTGACACCTTGAAAATGTTACTGTTTTTCAGTTTTATAAAACTTAGAACCTTAAGAATATTGCTAAGAATGTGGAAACATACCCATTTCTCAATGTTAGTCGTTATGCCAGGCCAATAAAATCGGGAACACATGGCACTGCGGGTTTTGACTATGCCAGTGTGTCCTCCCATGGGTGAAGCGTGAAACTCCTGGAAAAGGTTCCAAGCCTCCTCTTTTGTTCGGATGGCCCTCCGGTGAGGCAAGGCTCCAAAGAATAGGTTCCCAGCTTTATTGAATGAATTTCAAATTATTATGATGTTGTTACTATCATAGAAAATGTTGTGTCTGTTTAAAATGTAAAAACCTTACCATGAATACTAAATTTGGAGGCAAACTTCCTTAGAGTTTGCTTTTGCCCCCTGGTGAATGTTGATGGGTAGGAACCTTCTGAAAGAAAGTTGAAGATCTCCTCCCATTTGTTCTCCATAATTGCTATAAATGTAAAAAACAAAACACTATACTAATTACATAAACAAGCATTTCACACAATAAAAAGCTATTTGATTTGAAATGTGCATTTAAACTGCATAAATTTTACATATTCATATTATTGGAAAATTCCACTTTTTCGTTGCTGCCTCTTTGAAGCAGTAGAGACACAGATTTTGCTCATTTTTCTTTAACCCACCCCACCCACAATCATACACTTATGTGAACTCAGATCACGTTTATGCCATATTAAACTTTGATAGCAGGTAATGTTCCACTTCCTAACGCATTGGAAGAGACTGTTTTTTAAGTTAATGTGATCTGTTTTTGTTAACCAGAGAAGCCATAATGTTCCAAAAGCAACCTCCATTTGCAGAAACTTATCAATATGTAACTAAACCACATTTAAAACAAACCTGACAAACGAATGATTTTCATGTGTTCAAGTTAAGGGTTTCTTTTAGCTGTGAAAGATGACATAACAGTGTTGCTCCATTTTCAATGTGGTTACAGAAATGCGTTTTCACACTTGGTTTCAACCAAGAGTCTGGTAGCTTTGAAAAATAAAAATCATACACCTATACATCTTCCAAAGTTTAATTTGAAGTTACATTAGCATCTAAAACTATGTGTAGATAGCCATCCCCATCTTCCGTCTGCTCCGAGCAGCCACCCTATTCTATCCAAGCGTGGCTGCACGGAGTTGCACGTGTTGTCTAATCCAAAATTATCAAGGATAAGGGAGGCGTGTTTTATACGGGGCTAGACCCTGCTCTAAATACACTTTAAAACCACAACAATGCATATGTAGGCATTTTGTTATTTTTTAAACAGTTTATTGACTTACTTTTTGTCGTATCTTGTTGCATATGCTCATCAGATGGCTCCTCTAAAAGTAGCGGACCTCGCGCAGACTACGCATGCGCGCGCATGCGTAGTCACTGCATGTATGCTATTCTGACACGTATGCTGTTCCGACAGAACACCGGACAACTTTCCGGAGGTGGCTAAGAGCCAGGACCACGGCAAACTCCCGAGGAAGGTAAACAGGACTGCATTTGACCGTGATAAACTCCAAGTCGGCAAAGCAGTGCCTATCAATGGTGGACGTGTTTGTGCACCACTTGTTGTTTACATAGATACACAGTCCTCCCCCCCTGGTCTTACCGGAGTCGCGCCATGCTAGCTTGATAGCCGTGTCCGGGATAGATGAATGAAGCCAGGTACCGTTCGCACCGTAAACTGATGAAAAGGTCCTGTCGGTCAAAATCCCAAATCGAAAACTAACTTCAGCTTTGTGTTATTATAGATGTTCCAAGAGTTTACAACAAAGTTGTTTTAAAATAAAAACACGCCTCTTGTCCCACCTGTAACAGAAGTTCAGCCATTACTCGCGCACATTTCCACCAGTTTCGGAGGAAACACACGGACACAGGTATTGTAGAGGTTATCTTTTTTTATGTCTTTTTTTTTATTTATGTTTCGTTATTCGACTAAATTGTAGTTGTGGGTTTGCACATCATCATTGAATTTCTTTCAGTAAGTAATAGATGAATTATTTCTATATTTCTAGAAAATGGAGAATTACTCTCCTTTTAAATTTCCGTCCTTCTCTGATGTCGATGCAGCCTCCGCGAGGGTGAACGCTCAGCTTGCCTGCGTAAGTCAAATTTTTTCTTACTGTGCTTGGAGGGAATGATACTTAGTTACTTTACATGATGTGCTCTCTGCGGTTTAAGTGGGCCGGTTAGCTACTGTTAAAGTTTATCCCTCACCGTGCCGTAACAGCAACTACAGCAGGCCGTCAAGCAGGGGTAGAAATTAGCACCCGGCACCGGCCAAATGTGGGTAAAAACTTGAAGTGGCGGGTGAATTTGATCAACACACACGTCACTGTGGCAGGTTGGCAATTTGAACAGAAAAGGTGTTATTTGTCCTCCTGACATATAGGGGGCAGCAATGTGCTCGAGTTGCTGCTAAATGCAAGGAGAAAAGTTTAGCAGACACTCTTTACCAGTTGGTGGCGGTATTGATTCCTTCAGTTGTTTACCAACCACCAATAAAAATCAAGAAGAAGAAGAAACAATTTGAGGAGTAGCATTAGCAATGTGGCGGAACATTTCGGGAGTTAAGCG
>NC_051450.1:7372030-7377085 GCF_001649575.2 Kryptolebias marmoratus | reverse complement strand
CATTTCAAGGCTTTTTCACGAAGGAGTCCAATTATGTATGCAATCTTAGATGAATCATCTGTAAATGATTGTGGCGAACGAGTGAATACCAGATAGCATTGTAACAGGAACCCCGCACATTTACCGATCTCCCCTGAGAAAGGCTCGGGAGTCGGCGAGAGAACCTCGCGAAAATGTCCGGAGGTCGAAACCGGAAGTGATGTGACAGCTGAGCTCCACAGGGATAACGTTCTCCAACCTGGCTAGCCGTAGCTCTTTATCCTTTCCCCGCGTCCGAAGAAAGGTTGGGTTGCCACACCCCACCGCTGAGTCCCAGACTCAATGCTGACTTTTTCTTTTTTTTTTATTTTTATTTTTTTAAATATTAATAACAACAATAACAGGCTGTCACAATTTTTGAGAGGCGGCCCGACACAGTGCAATCCCACCGTGAGGAACAAAATCCTCTTGTTTATAGCCGGCTCGTGGGATTCCACTGTATCCGGCAGCCCCCGTGTTTGGCATTTTAAAGACTGAAATGGAAGTGTTTTTTTAAAATGTTGTTTTTCATTTCATTGTTACCACCATGAGGGTTTAAAAGTGGCTCCAATAGACACTGAATTTTACACACATTCATAATTTATTTTAATGTTTGATCTTTATAACTTCTGTACAATAATACTACTGAGTTATATATTGATAGACAGATTTATATAACAACCTATCAATGTAGTAGTCCCATATTTATTTGGCAATAGGTTAAGAAGAGGCATTTATGTTTTTCCACTTAAAGCACTATGTCTTCTTGTTGCTAAGTGTGTTGCAGTAGAAAAGATAGTAGTGGTATATATTTTGTTTTTTGCTCAGGTTTTGTAAGGGAATATAGTGATAGTAATTTTCAGTATGTGTTTCAAGCTGACTTTAGATAATACAGAAATATTGATAAAATTGTTTTTATATAATAAATTACATAAATTGTTACATTGCTTTAGTTTTATAGTCAAACAGAATATATAACTGGAACTGTGTAACAGAGTTATTGGTATTTACCTGTATTAGAGATGAAGTGGTAGTGTAGAAAAGGATTGATGAGATTTATATTTAAATTTCTCATCATTGGATTAATATAGTGAATAATGGAATAGCAGGCCATGGGATGTTTTGTAGAGTTTAAGAGTATTTGTAACTGTGTGATGATACAGATCAAGGTTTGTTTAAAAACTTATATTTCATTAAATTTTTATATATATATATATATATATATAATATATATATATAACAATGGCATTTTTGTAGCCTTTTTGGAAAGTGATATTGAAATAACAGCTTATTCAGAAATGTTTGAAATATTGATTAACAGTGGCCTTATTTATATAGGTTACTGGATGTTACAGTGTAATGCAAGCAAAATGTAATATAAGGGATTGTTGTTAAATTAAATGAAATGATAATTTCACAAGTAGTAAAAAGGCATAGGAACTTCTGACAATAGTTGATTTATTTGTGTGTTATTGATGTTTTTTTTCATGAAAATGTTTGAGGATATATTAATTTATCCTGTAATGTAGTACCACTTTTTCTGTTTACAGTACTTCATAAAGGATGACAAGTTGAGTTGCGAGGAGGCTTACAACAAGTGTTGTGAGGTCTTCCACTGCGTGTTCCATGTCATAAAAACAAGGGACAGGCAGAAGAGAGCTCTGGAACAGAAGCTGAAGGAGGCTGAGGAGAAGCTGAAGAAGGATGAGGAGATGTTGGCGGCACCAGTGGAGGAAGTGGAGATGATGCAGGTCACTGCGTCGTTCTGTTGTGATGGTATGTGTTGTGTCAAAGTATTGATGTTGCTGTTATTTACGGATACTTTTTAGTGGTCTTTTGTGTACAATTTCTATTGATATACTCTAGAATGTGTTTTTCCAAATGATTTATTATGGTATTCACTAGTAGTTCTTCTTCTTCTTTTTGTTGTCGATTATGTTTTCATTTGTGTTTTTTCTGGGTCCATTGCTTTTTCATCTTTTCATTTGTGTATCCTTTTTTTGTTTTAAATCGAGTATTTCTTCAGTTCTTTGTTTTCTTCCCTGTACTGTTTCTGATAACATATTGATGTTATTTAGCAATTGTTAATGTTTTTACAGACTTTTTGTACAGTGTCTGACTGTTGTGTTTTACTGTAAGTTATTTAGAAATTCATAATAATTGTAGTTTTTATTTGCACTCTTTAATGAGTAACATATCCTTAATGTGTGTCATTAATATATGGCATAATGATCTATAAATGTAATGTTTATGTTTTTCTTTTTGGTTTGTATGTTTTTCTTCAGATACAAGTGAGGTTCCCATGGAAATTGAGAATGAACCCCAGCTGAGTGAGGAGATGGAGGTGGAAATGTGAAAAGTTTGTTTTGACCTTGGCAATAAAATTCAAGCTGACCAAGGACATGTGTAACGTATTGTTGTAGTGTATTCATAGGTGCACTGGGGTAGTGTTTTCATTATTGATAAGATATGTATCTTGTATAGTTTCAATTACGTATATTGGGTAATGGCTTCTAGAATTGCACCGGCCAAAGTGGCTGCATGTTGGATTAGCTTTGTTACATTCATTCTGAGATATTGCTTTTGAAAATGCTATTTCTTTTTTTTTTCTTGATGTAAATCATTTTTTTGGATCATTATTTCCTTTGGTATCGGATGCTGTATCGGAACCTTTTTGACTTTTGGACATTTTGTCATTATGCGTAACCATGACAACAAGTGTTAAATGGGAAGAGCCCTGAAGTTCAATCATGGCCACAACCAAGCAGACCGCCTGTAAATCCACTGGAGGTAAAGCTCCCAGGAAGCATCTTGCCACCAAAGAAAAGGTTCTGGCTGTGAAGTTTGACCTTTCTACAACAAACGGTTTCAAAGTTGGATAATGCACAAATATGGTCCTAATTTAAGCTCCCGTTAGCTATTGCGGGTATCTTAATGTCACAAATTGACCATGTGAATGTCATGAGTGCTGGACTGTTAGGACACACAGAAAGTTTCATTAAGCTGTGACCATGTATGCTGAAGTTATTCCAATCTGATGTTTCATGGCAAATGGTCATATTTTGAGGCTTGGTCACGCCCACATGCTTTGATGTAGCAAGAAGCTTTTAATAATTTTTGACCTTCAATGTCTCAAGACTAAGCTGAGTGATTCTGAAGCCTGTATGTCAAAAGCTGTAGGAGGAATTTATTCAATTGTATTGAATTATATGTTAAATCTAAATGTTAAATGTTAAATCTAAATATTATATGCGCCCCTCAACGTGATCCTCTGCGCACCGCCGTCCTCCGCGTGCTCCCGGGTACCCAGCACCTAGCGCTAGCGGCGGCTGCTAGCGGGCGGCTCCATATTAGCTAAACATGTGTTTCAACATTTAGATTTAGATTTAACATATAATATTTAGATTTAACATATAATATTTAGATTTAACATATAATATTTAGATTTAACATATAATATTTAGATTTAATATTTAGCATTTAGATTTATATTTACCATGTAGCTGTAACAATTACATTTAACTAGCTAAATGTTTCATTATTCAATTTTTATTGATGTTAGACGATGATTCGATGCATGTAAAATTAATAAAGTGACGAAACACTCCGTAGTAAGAAAAGTAAGTAAGAAACACTCCCCCCCCCCCACCTAGAAAATGAATCCGGCGCCACTGATCTTCATAGATTTTGCTCAGATCTATAGCTTATTTATTGATTATTGAAATCCAACAGAAACTGAGTGAAAGAGAGAAGCAGCAGCTGCAGTTGGTGGCTCTGCCAGCAGGGGGTGCTGTAAACCAGCTGACTGATGGAACCACGGGAGGCAGGTTCGTTGGATCCGAACAGAACCTTTTGCGAAGTTCCCACGAGAAGTTCCGACTCGCACTCACTGAGGGACCCAGTTGGTGTAAGAAAGTTCCCCTGCGGGGGATGAACGTTCTTTCAGGAACCCATGGTTCCTGTCAGAACTCCGTGACCCAGCAGGCAGAACCCGAACCTTTGTGGACCCGCGGGGAGCTCTATGGATGCCGAGGGCCGTTCGGTCCGGACCGAGGAGCCCCACCGCGGAGGTCTGTCCAGGCAAGCGGACCGATACCGGACCGCCAAGTCCAGCCTGGCTGCATACGTCATCTGTTGGACCTTGGTCCGGTGGTACCAGGTGAAATATTCTCCTCATGAACAAAAGTTTTTTTCTGGATAACAGGAAACAGTATTTTGTATTTAACTGGTTGTCACCCGCCGCCGAAGGCCGAGAGATGTTTTCACCCGTGTCTGAGTGCGTGTTGACTGGTTTGTCGGTCTGTTAGCAAAATATCTCCTGATTCACTGGACCGATTTTGATGAAACCTTCAGGAAGTTATCCTTTAAGATTCATCTACAGCTCATTAGCTTTTGGAGCCAACCCGCTTTAAGATGGCCGCCACAGCCAACTGATCTTAAAACATGTCTATATCTCAGTCAGTTTTATAGCTTTCGACCTGAGGTTTGGTGTGGTACTAGCTGAGACTGATCCCAAACACATATGCTGAGCACCAACTGATTGCACGAGATCTGTGTTGAAAAAGTTGCCAATAGCTACTGGAATCAACGCTGTCTCTCTGTTCTTTTTTTTTTTTTTTTTTTTTTTTTTTTTTTTAGCAAAACAGCTCAGGAATGCTGGATGGATTTTCTTGTAGCTCTCAGAAAAGAATCAATGGATGGCCCTTCAAAACTGATTGACTTTGACAATCAACCCAAATCAAGATGGCCGCCATAGTCAACTGATCTTGAAAACAGGAAATTGGCTAGAACTCAGCCAGTTTTACAGATCTTGAGCTAAAGTTGGATGTGGTAGCAGCTGAGAGTCATTCACGACCAGGGGCGTAACTTTGTGTCCAACATTGGGGGGGTTAGGCTCTCTGCCTATTTATTTATTTATTTATTAAATAATAATAATAATTAAATTTTTAAATCGTTTACTTTTCTAAAAGGATTCAGGAGATTTTGGGTTAACTGTATATGAAATACAATGTAATGCTTTTACTATGTTTTACTTAA
>NC_051450.1:7353519-7370093 GCF_001649575.2 Kryptolebias marmoratus | reverse complement strand
TGCTTTGATTTTTACTGAACTAAGGAACCCCCCCTCCTCACCCCCCACCACGATCAAGTTGATCACCGCGAGGGTGCGGGCGCTAACAGTCACGCAATCGCACCGCACTTCATTCAAAATGGGCAATGTTACTGCTCTTGCGAAGCTTGTTCGCCTGTATCAGCATTTCTATGATCCCTCTATAAGAGATCACAGAGATAATCAAATGGCTCAAACTCATGGAAGGAAATTACTGCTGCAGCCGATAAAAAGGAGTGTTTATAGACCAGAGAGGAGCTACGGAGCTAGCTAAAACACCTGAACCAGCATTCATAGTGTGTCTGCTACACAGCGGCATAGAGTTATTAACTCATCAGCTAACTTAACAATACATATACATTTACCTCTTTTTGTTTTTTTCTCTTTTTACAAGGGGGTGTTGTCGACCAACATTGAAAAACTGTTGGTTGTCCGCTTTTTGGTGCTCTTTTCATTTTTTAAAGCTACAGCCCCACTGTCCAGCGGCTGCTTCCACAAACAAACAGTGAACGCAGCGGCTTGGTAGAGAAGGCGGGTTGGGTGATACCAAGTTTTTACAGGAAGGGGGGGCTTACATTACCAGATTATTAAACATGCTACTATTTTACCCACAATTGATTATGAATAAAGAAAATTACCGTCATGTAAGATGTTTTTTGTACATGGAAATGATGTGATTTTTATTGGGGTGGTTATAGTGATTAGGTCAGATTATTGGGGGGGTCGTAACCCCCCTATCCCCCCCGCAAATTACGCGGGTGTTCACAACACATAACATAAATGTAGTCAGTTTTCATCCTGCTGAGAGCAGCGGAACTAAAGAAGAGCTCAGTAAACCCAAGCCAACCCTAACTATAGGATTTATCAAAAATCCTACTCTGAGACCTGGGTTCAAAAGGTTTCAGTGTCAGATAATCCGACCGCTGTTGTCGTGGAAACCAACAGAAATGTTACAGTTCCCCTGAGAAACAGGTTCGTGTAAAGGGCCTCACAGTCTCTCCAGATTTTATAGGGAAATTTAGTTCCAAAGTTAACAAATTATATTGTTCTTAAAATGGACCTACTATGCAAAATTCACTTTTTGCATGTTTTTGTACTTCCATTTGGGTATCTACTGCTTCTAGAAACAGTCCAAGTGCAAAAAAAAAAAAAACACCCAGCTGTTTTTTGGTAATAAGTAAATGTTTTCTGTTGTCTGCAAAACGACCTGTTTCAAAAACCTTGGGGTTATTGCATCACAATCCTGTTACCTAGCAACCCCAAGCCGAGCCCAGCCCCTCACCTAGCAACCCAAGTGGAGCTCCACCCACTTCATTACAAGACCGTCACCGTCACATTCTGCTGGTTTTACTGCTGAACAATGTCTGCTGGAAAAGGAAAATGTTTTGTTGTCGGCTGAGATATAGAACATGTGTCTATTGCCGCTGTCCCGACCCGCTACCAGTTGGGTTTTGGACCGCTGACTGCTGTCTGGCTCGACAAATGTTGGTTCAGAACCACTAAGTGCCCCGTCCCAAAATCAGAATACTCAGAGTTTGAATTAATAAGGATATAAATGTGCACCAGATCCGCAGCGTTTAATCCTTCAGAGAGTTTTTATGTTTTAAGATGGGACACTGAGTTGGGGGGGGGGCGTGGCCAACAACAGCTTATTTGCATAAAGGTGGTGCAGCCCTAAAACAGCTCATTCTGAAATGAGCTCAAAACAGGAAGAACTGATCAATATCTGAGAATGATTTTGTGTATTATTGGTTTCTGCAAACAATTAGTAGTTAGGTTCTACGGGAGAATCTGTAAATGAGTGAGGCTGTGAACTCTGACCAACTGTATGCAGTCAGCTACAGAAAAGTGGACATCCTGGATTAGCTAATATATGTATGTTTGATCATATTTGGACTACATTTGATCCTGGAAGTGCTTACAGTCAGGGTTTGGTTGAAGCCAAGCCTGAAAAGCTGAAGGCTGTGATACGGAGCATGTGTCTGAATCGCAGTGAGTGAGTGAGTGAGTGAGTGAGTGAGTGAGTGAGTGAGTGAGTGATGCGGTATGGACGTGATGACATGTTCAGGCAGGAGGATGAATGGATCCAGAGATAACACCAGGCCTGATGTTACGATGCTGGGCTGGCAGTTATCACAGGAAAACTGAACCATTTACTGCTGTGTCACAAGTTTGTTTATACTCGACATAGTCTGAATGAGAACACTGGTTTTATTAATGTCTAATGTTTAATTTTTTTATTTGTTTTTACCTGCAGAAACTCAGGTCCCGGTTGGCTCTTCAGCAGGTAAAGAATTTCCTTTTCTTTCCGTCTATCTGTCAGTTTTACAGTGTTTCTGATCGACTCCTCGCCACCATTTTCTGATTATACTGGTGTCTGTTCCCAACAGTCAGCAGGCGAGGGGTGGGGTACGCCCTGGACAGGTCACCCAACTGTCACAGGGCCACAAACACACACACACACACACACACACACACACACACACACACACACACACACACACACACACACCTAGAAGCAATTTACAGTCTCCAAGAAAAGAAGGTGCACTTTCTGCCAAAATGCAGTGTGAATGCTGAGTGATGAATGACTTTGTATTAAAAAAGCAGAAACTGAGTTGTTCAAAGTTAAAGCAAGCAGAACAGAAGCTATAGTAGCAAACCTGTAGCTAAATGCTAAAATTAGCCAAACAACAGCTATAGGTAAAATGAGTACAACTGTAGCTAAAAGGCAAAATTAACAAAACAGTTACTAAAAGTTTAAATGATCAAAACTGTAGCAAAAAGCTAACATTATTATAAGTGAAGGTAACAGCTAAAATGATCAAATCTGTACCTAAAAGCTAAAAAAATCAGAAGTGTAGCTGACAGATAAAAATGATCAAAACTGTAGCTAAAAGCTAAAATGATCAAAACTGTAGCTAAAAGCTAAAACTAGCAAAGCAAAAGCCAAAATTAGCTAAACTATTACCAGAAGTCGCAAAACAGATGCTGATTTGAAATCAGCAATAAAGCTGCTAAAATTAACAAAACTGTAGCTAAGAAATAAGTAGAGCAGAACAGTGGCGAAAAGCTAAAACCTAGCGAAACAGAAGCTAAAAGTAGCAATGCTGTAGCTTAAAGCTAAGAGTAGCAAAAGAGGACAAAAATAGAGTAAGTATACTGAAGCAGATCTGAAAGACAACCCTGGTTTTCAAAGAAGTGACGTTAAATTAACCGAGCAAAAAACATTTTTCATACATGAAGGGGTAAAACAGCACACCATAGGTGGAAGAAGTCAGGTTTAAAGAAGTGAAGTTTGAAGAAATAAGGTTTGAAGAAATAACTGTAGACAGGAGAACAATTGTGTGAATGCTGACTCAGCACATAACCTGCATGGTTTTATTGTGGTCCAAGTGTCATTTGAACTTTCAAGCCTGGAGACACACACAAACCTTGCATTAAAGGGATCCTTCTGGCCAATTTGAACAGTTATCTGTTGCAGATACGATTGTTATTATTTGAACAATCTTCATTGGGAGAAAAAAAGTCCAACAAGAGTGTCGTTTTTAACCCCTCTGCTGCCTTGTGGGTCATTTTTCACAGCGGTTCATGCAACAGGTCAAGAACCTTTAGGCTTATAAAGTGACATTGCCGTCAGTTTGGCGATGTTTGGTTGTTTCTGGAGAAACTTGTGGTTAATTACGAGCACAGATATCTGCAGCAGCAGCGAGCTGTAACCTCAGACTGAGGTCAGGTCCAACATGAATTATATAAAAACGGTGGAATGGAAGGTTTGTAAAACAATCAGACCGTACCGAGGAGGTGTTTTAAACGTCTGGACAGTCTGGTGCTGCTGCCGCTGTGACCCTAATGTTTCTTCGTTTTCCCCCACAAGAAATTATACAACAGCTAGAAACTAAAAGCACCAAGGCAGCAGCTGCCCTAAACTCCAACAGAACTTTATAAAATCTAAAGTCAGAAAAAATGACAACATTTTGGTGTCTGAACTGTAGAAGGTTATGTTAAAGCCGCTCACTGTGGCTCTTTATGCTCACCATGGTAACCACACAGCTAGATATAACAAGTTAAAAACACAAAAAAATCAACTTCACTTCCTGTTTTAAAGAGAATAGTTTGAGCTAAAATATAACTGAAGCCTATGAAAGCTTAGTGTGAACTCTGCTTTCTGGTAGGATTGGAGAGAAAACTGTGATTCCTGTAGTGGTGAGAGATGCACTGGATGAAAGAAGACACAAATACCTACATTTTGATGTATAATATGTACATGTACCAGAACCAGTTGTTGGAGAAAGACGAGTTTGTTTGCAAAAACTTGAACAAATTGTAGATATTGCAGAGGTTCGTGTGACATCAACTGTCAGTTGCACACTCTGTGGAAAAAAACTCATCTGTGATTGTGTAAAAAACATTAAAAAAAAAAAAATACCAGTTAAGTTATGTAAAGTCCAACTTTTTGTGACCCGTTTAAACTTTAAATGTTCCTACCTAGAAGCCTGTCTGAGCTATAGAACCAAAATTTGCTTCTTTTTTTTTCCCTGTTAGTTTTGTGAGAATTTTGTCTACTTTGTGCAACGCATCGCTGCCAAAACTCACAGGACACCGCTCCCGATTGAGCCGCATGTTTGGGTGTAAAATTTGCCCGCTTCAGTTCAAAGCTGCGCCGTTAACAAACATGTCTGACAGGAGAAAAGCTGCATTTCGTTGCAGGATTATCATCGGCTTGTAATGCAGCAACACGCAGCCCAGATAGAATTCTGGAGAGCATTACACAGTTTTACAAACAGCTTAAAGCTGTTTGACACCCACCCCCCAGTCCTTGTTCCTGCTGAGCCTCATTATTTCTTGTGTGGTTCAAGCTGGAGTAGAACAAAAGGCTTGAATTATAAGAATTAAAAGTTTAGTTGCGCTTTAGCACAGGTGCTGCCTTTTTGTTCTGAGTTAATGTTTGATCTACTGTGAGGCGGAATGAAAAAGACTTCAACTTTTTGGAGTTAGACAACATCGCCGAAAGAGCACGTTCCCTCTGTGTGTGTGTGTTACAATCCTTAAAATGAATGAAAGCGACAGGTAACACAACAACCGCAGAAGTGCTGCAAACAGTGCAAACCACACAGCAAATATCGGAGTAGAGTCCAGAGCCGCTGCAAGGTGACTCTTTATATAGAGAACTCCAGCAAGATGACTGGCCCATTGAAGTCATCATTCAGTCAAGGCTGGAGCACACAGGTTGGTCTCACCTAACAATCAGCACCTGAAGGAAAAGCAAACAAAGGGGAATAGAGATAATCACACATAACAGTGTGTGTCTGTTACCAAAACATCACATAAACCATTGAATGAAAAGAAGTTATTTGCTGTACATCTACAACTGATTGACATTTAGAGTCAACCTGATTCAAGATGACCGCCATAGTCAACTGATTCCAGAAAACAAACAAACAAACAAAAAAAAGGGCTATAATTCAATTAATTTTACAGATATATTGCTTACTGTGTTCCTTGGTTTACACAGGGAATGGATTCATTTTTGTTCTGTTCCATTGCTGTAATTACTTCTTGTTGCTAGAGGGCGCTTCAGAGGAGACCGTGTTGGTATAAATACAGAGTAAGAAGGATGCAAACACTTATTCTGTAATGGTGTCTGGCATAATGGCACATGGTTCATAAGTTTAATCATCGTCTCCTATTTCATTACAACCGCTACAACAAAATTGGTGACGAGAATGAGCACTTCAGTACCAAGTCCACTGCTTTTCCTGCATCACACTGGTGAGCCTTCTATACCATTTGCAACGTGGCGGAAAATATTAGACATTTACATACTTGTCATAAATGCTCAGGGAGACGGATGGCCAAATCAAAATCCACTGACAGAACCCAAAGTTATACCAGTCACATATGACCTACCTGTCACTGGCTGCCTACAAACTAATCAAGAGCAGCAAATCAAAATTACAAAGTTCCAGCATCATTCTATGCAGGGAAGTCTGGATCACCACTTCTGGGCTTGGACCTGATTAAAGCATTCCAGGTTAACATCACTGATGGAGAAGTGACTTTCATTAAAGAGGATGATGCAATAGAACCTCCAACTGACACAAAACCATGCATGGTGAAAAATGTTATTTCTGTTTCAGCCCATCATCTTGGATGTCTTAAAGGCTTCATCCACAAGGTTCAAGTAAACAACACATTGCAACCCGTATGCCAAAAAACTGAAACATAATTTTGAAATGCTTTGTTGCTTTCTCACATCCTGTCTCTAGCTGAGAGGAAGCACTCTATTATAGAAAAAGAAGCTCTTTCTTGTGTGTGGGCAGTTGAAAGAAGCCCTCACCCCTCTGCTAAGCACTAAAGGGATAAATAGAGCTGGCATAAGAATTGTTCACTGGTTAGATAGATTGAAGCATTTCCAGTGCAACATGCAGTACCAACCAGGAAGTCAGAACATTGTGGCAGACCGCCTCTCATGTGTTTCCCTGAATACCACAATAAAGCTGCAGATTCTGAACAGGGCTTGTTCACAGAAATAGCACAATCAGAACTAAAGTATACCACCATCAAGCAAAAGGATGTGTGGAACACTTTGACAAGGAACTAAAAGACACAATTCAGGCTTCACAAGCTAGACAATGACCATGGAAGCCTGGAGTTACTGAGAAGCTTCACAGCCACCAGGCTTCACCTCATGCCACAACTGGTGAAGCCCCTTTCCAACTTCTCAGAGGAAGACCAATGAGGACAGAACTGGACATCCTGCCTCTATTTAAATACAATGGACAGTATGACCATGTTAGAGATAAAGCAGCCCTACAACAAGCCAAAAGTGCACTCCATACAAACAAAAAGAAAAGAGTGTTGAGAAAACCAAGTTTTTAGTATTCACTCCTTTCAGAGGAATCTCACCTGACCACTTAGTTTCTCTTACTGGATCCTTTGATGTTGCAGAAAAGACGGACACGCAAAACAAGTCCAGACCAGAGGTTTAAGTAGCAATCATACATTTATTTAAACATTCAGCTGAATGGAGAAAACAACTCACCAATAAGAAGGAACAGCAACCTGTTCCCAGTTGTGTCTGAGGTGATTCCCCTTTCACCTCCTTTTTATACTGTGAACCGAGCCCAAGACCAAGGTTTTCTGCACACAAACAGCTGCAGCAGCTTGTTTTTCCGTCTCAAGGACGGCTACCTAATCTCACTCGCCCCTGTCATGATGTCCTGGAGTCTCCTTCACCCCACAGAAACAACTGTTCTTTGTGATTATTTTATCATAAGCTAAGCGTAACCTCATTTTAGCAATCAAAATATCAAAGTTTGATTATACTTCACAAGAGCCAAACTCACCAAAGTCACTGTAGAAGTGCAACCCTTTTCATGTGGAAAAGGAAAGATCCAGTACAGCAATCCTTAGTCAGTGGAACAGCAAACTGGTCTGAGTTCATTCATTCTCATAACTTCACTTTGCTCATAGGGCTCAAATGAAACACCAAGCACTGACACAGCCCTCAGTTCAAAATGGCCGCCAAAACAAACAATTCTGTAAAGGGAAAGACATGCACCAGCTTGGACAAAAGAATATGCCATTAAAAATAAATCGGTTGAAAAAAATGGTTGTGGGAAAACGTGAACAAAGTTCTTGTGATTTTGAGCTTCTTTCAGTCACTTTGATAGTATTTTGTGCTTCATGAAGAAGACTTTTTTTTGCAATTAATAGCAGGTCTGTCAACTGAATGGTTAAAAAGAAATTGCAGACACGTTATACAGCAAGGATACAGTTTTAGCCATTCACACAATAAGCCGTCATTTTTAAAAGAAATGGCTGCACAATAGGTGGCCGCATTGCTCTCTGGTGGCTTTGACACAAAATATATGCTCCAATCATTATGCATTAAATGTTTTAATTGTCATCAGTTTTAGAGAAACACTGATATATACTTCTATACAAATATAGTCACATTTATGTACACGCACATTAAAGACAATTCCCACCCATCAATAATGCTATAATTCAATTCAGAGAAATCTTGCTCTGATCACTTGTGTATAAGAAATCAGAGTTAGACGTATGGCCTTCATTTTTTCTGAGTAACCAACAGTAACAGGAGTACGCCATCATGCATTCACTACTTCATTTGCATAACAAGTGCTGCAGAGGCCCAGCCAGCTCAGTGAACCTTGGAGAGTGTCAATCCTTGTGAAAAGCATTGCTCTACTTTCCTCCAGACACTTTTTTTTGTTGCCCATAAGAGGCCACTTAAACCAGCATTTCGGTTAGAGGGACATGCAAATCAGCTGTGAAACTGTGTATAGATGGAGCTCAAAATGTACCACTAGGCTCTTTCATTTTAGACTTTCGGCAAGTTGTTGGGTCTGTGTTTGACTTCAGCGACTTAGTTTTACGTTGAATTCAGTAAAGTGTAAATATTTGCGCCTAATGATTCCAGCAGCATTCCAGTGTTATGTTTTTAAGCTTTCGGTGTAGTATTTTGTAGTAAACAAACTAGTAAAAAGGAGTAATGTGTTTCTAACAGAACCTTTAATCTCTGTAGCGACAGACGTAGACGCATGAGGGTCCCACAAGGCACTTTCACACATGAACGGTCAGAGCTTAAAGACGGACTGGTCTTTGCTGCCATTTTGCTGAACTGCTTTGTGAAAGTACCTTCGGACGGTGCTTTATTACTCTCAGAGACCTTCAGTGTTGTTCCTAAGGGTCTGCTTTAGGCCCCCCTCCCAGTTTGGGTGGTCACACACACTGGAGTGGATGGATGTTATCACGCTCAGCAATAAAATAAAAGCATTGTTGGGTTTATTGATTCTGTTTCTTTTTTTTTTACCTTCTACACTCCCCTCTCACAGGTCTGAGTTGGTTCAGTCCAACTCAGCTACACCAGTAGCTGCTGAGTCGTTTTCTTAAAGAGTTTAAATCCCCTTACGCTGACCTGATATTGACAAATACCCAGTGCAGGTGATTATTATTTAGGTTGAGCAAAGGTCTAGGCTAAAATAGGACTACATATGCCTAAAAGTGAATGTTTTGTAAACCTCTATTTCTGGTTTCAGATTTAAATAAATCATGGCATTTTGCTATGGTTTGTTGTCTTGTCATGTCCCTTAGAGACAGGGGGAGAAGCTTGGTCATCCGGGAGGGACTCAGAGTAGAGCCGCTGCTCCTCCTCGTCGAGAGGAGCCAGTTGAGGTGGCTCAGGCATCTAGTTAGGATGCCCCCTGGACGCCAGGTATTCCGGGCATGTCCCACCGGGAGGAGGCCCCGGGGAAGACCCAGGACACGCTGGAGGGACTGTTTCTTGGCTGGCCTGGGAACACCTTGGGATTCCCCCGGAAGAGCTGACCCAAGTGGCTGGGGAGAGGGAAGTCTGGGTCTCCCTGGTTAAGCTGCTACCCCCGCGACCCGACCCCGGATAAGCGGAAAAAAATGGATGGATGGATGGATGGATGGATGTTGTCATGTAATTAAATACCAATGGATGACACAACACTTCATTGGGTTAAATCAATGGTAAAATTAAAGGGGGAGGGGTGTGTGTATGTAACAGCAAAGTTAAGCGTTGGATCCACTTTAGAGATATCTGAAATCACAAGATCAGAATCTATTGTACTTAAATGGGAGGAATAACATGTAAAACTATGAATATGGGTAATGTGGACTATAGAAATTTAACCCCATACAGTTGGTTTCATGTCCTTTTACTATCCACCCCTCATGATTTAAACCATTTGCTAAAACCATTTCTTTACCAAGAACCTCATTTAGTAGTGTCAGAGCCCTGCTTGTTTAGCTTTGTTCTAGAAAAGAGCAAATACATTTTGACAGGAGGGAACCCAAGGCTGAGCCAGACTTACGGAGGGAGATGAGGGGTCATCTGCCTTGTTTTGTCAGGGGAAACCAAAGTTATGCTGCTTTTTTTGTGCTACATGTTGGTATGAGGCAGCAGTGAATGGAAGTCTTTGTTGAACCGAGAGCCGGGTTTGACTACAGGCAGTTAGCAAAGAGAGTGGGCTCTGGCTAATTCATGAATGTTGACCTTTTTACTGATTCATTTTTACTGACATCAGTTCTGCCTGGATGTCACCACACCAACTTTATTAATTGACATTAATTAAATGTCAGTTAACCAACTGTCAATTTTTGATGGCCCATTTTTGCTTTTATGTATGTGTAACTCTTATGTGAGTAAAATCTTTATTTTAACAACAAAAGTTGATAAAGAATAAATAAAAACCTAGCATTCTTTGAAGGAATTCATATGCATATACTCTGAATGCTGACAGATTTTGTGAGATCTTGTACGGTCACATGAGATTGTGCATAGCCCTGCATACAAGGTTTGACCAAGTCAGCTACGACATCATCATATCTCAGCATAAAATGATCCAAGGCTACGTTCATACTGCATTGCAAAATTGGCCCAAATCTCATATTTTTGGTCTATATGTGAACCATATCTGAATTTTTTATGGCAGTGTAAATATCAGAAATCCATTTATCCAACTCAAACCCCTGTCATGTTTATATGTGATACCAAATTAGATACCTGATGTTTTTCAAAGCGACCTCATTCTGAATGGTCATGTCACATTTCATCCCACTTTTTGCATTGTTGAAATAGAGGTGTGTGGATCAATCCAAATATTGATATTTTAATACCAACATTGGTATTTAACTAGGGTGATGGGATCGATACTTCAGTTTGTTTCTATTTTCAGTGTGTTGCTCCTGTTTCAAAAGTGCAAAAGGAAATAAAAACAAGCATGGCAGATAATAATTTTGTAGGCTCCAGTCATACAACCTCAGAATTGATACACACATGTTAACATGTGTAGCATTCAAATTTACTTCTGTAATACAGCGTGTGGCATTTGACCTGGTCGTTGGATTAAACAGGAAATAGGTTTGTTACTGGGGGAAGAATAATGATGACGCACAGAAACTTTGCATTTAGTTAAAAACAAAAAATTAACCACAAAGAGAATGGCTAAACTGAGTTATTTCATCATGTTTTGAAAACGATGAGTGAGATGTCCGTCACACATTTAATACGTTACGTTTCCACGTCAGCACAGCTCAGTTGTGCTCCACGCCTATTTTGGTTCCGCGACGATCATTTCATTTCTGAAAGCTCACACCTGTGCAGGACGTGGCTCCGTCTAGGGTTTCTGAGCGGCCAGAAGCAGCATGAAGATGGACTGGTTGTCCATTTTATCAGAAATATTTTGTGACTGGAGTCTGATGGCGGTCACGTTTAAATTGCGTTAACAACAATTTGTGTATCATTCGATTTTTTTTCCATTTTTAGTTGACAATCAAAAATAAAAAAGGTAAGTGAATATTTTGTTTATCGTATTGGAGTCTGATAACAAAAAATGAAAAGGACTCATTTTTCATACTTTGAATTTTAGGCTTAGATTAAAAATTTTAAATGGAAAAACGGGCCACAGGACTATTTTCATTGGTCGGGTAAACACAATCTGGAAATTACTTTCTAACTGTCATTAACCATAGGTTTAATATATATATATATATTTGTATGATAGTATATTACTATATTATAATATATAGTGTATATATTCATGGTCATGATCATGGGTGCCTGATTTCGTAACAAAATGGGGTAACAAAATTGGAATGTAATAGCCTCTACATAAGGACAAGCAATAGTCTTAACTATCAGCACATGCTTAGTTGGTAAAGGGTTTTGCAATGTATTCTCTGTCATGGTGTGGGGAATTGGAGGCGAACCCAGAGCGCAGACTCATTGTAAAAACTAAAAGAAAACTAATTTATTTACAATAAACACAAAACAAAGGCTGACGTGGCAGCAAACTAAACATAACAAAATGCAGGAATGAGACACAAGCAAACCTGAGACAAGACGGGAGGACAACTGGACAGAGCATGAAACGAGAAAGTGACAATGAACCAGCAGTGAGTGGAGGAAATGACCAGGTTTTAAACACAGGAGGTAATTAGGAAATGTGGGCACAGGTGAGATGATTATGAAACCAGGAGCAGGTGGAGATAGGCATGACAAGTAAACAAGTGACAGACGGAGAGGTGAATATTGACAGACACAGAAAAAGACCACATGAAAACAGCACAAGAGACAACAAACCCAAACCCAAAAAGAGACCAGAAGCAAAACACTAAATACAAAAAAAAACATACAAAACCGAATCCTAACATTCTAATTGGTTCAAATCAAGTCAAGGGTTTTTATGTCCATTTGAGCTTAAACTAATCATGGTGAAATGCCCTGATTTACTTAAATATGATGTTGACATTATTACACTTACTTTTAGGTCATATTTAGTCTATCCCAAAAGTAGTTGTCTACAGTGAGCGCTGGGTTGATGACAATAAGGTCAGCATTAATGTTTCATTAACTTGTATGTCTTGTACTCCTAAATAGTAATCTTAATATTCTTATTTGAATATGTCTGAATCATAGCAAAAGTTTTAAACCTTAAAAAACAACTTTCTTTCTTTCTTTTTTTTTACATCGCAGCAGCTACCACTGGTGTAGCTGAGGTTGGATCGAACCAACTCAAAGCTGAGGGGGGGTGGGGGGTGAAGAACATAGCGATTCTTTTCAATATTGTTCTTTTTAGAAAGTAAAATATGAGTCGATAAACCACTGCCTGCTTTTCAAAAACACAGGTTTGCACCCCAACATTATAAATTGGGGGTGCAGCTGCTCTACCTGCTCCATAAAGCAGGCGCCTGTGGTCACAAACTATCTTCGTCCGTCCATTAGTACATGGATGATCCATCAGCCATTTAAAGTTATGTGTTGGTCAGAGCTGCCAATGTGTTACTACATTACCCTCGCTTTCACACACAGAACAAATTTCGGGTCATGTCAACCTGACCAATTAAATAGTCTAATCAAATTCAATAATGTGGTCCATTTTTCCATTTAGTATTTTTGATATGAGCCTGAACAGGCCTGTTATATTTTAGTGTCAGATTCAAAAACAAATAAAAAAATCATAATCACTTCTCGTCTGCCATTATGAAACCAACCTGCAGAACATATTCAGTTGCAAAATACTCAGATCTTCTTTGTGATCAACCTTATTTTTGTGGAGGTTTCATTTATTGTAAACAGTTCATTAGTTTTGGAAAACTGATTTTCTTCACGCCCAGCGAGCAGTAAAGCCTGTAGGCTGCACGGGAATGTGTGGGTGGGGCAGCAGGAAAACACTTAGAAGCATGTGGGACATGTAGAAACAAACCCAGAAGCTGGAAAAATGTTTTTCCTCCAGCAGTATACATGTTGTAGGTAAGAATATTGTGTGTGTTGCCATCTGAGTTCTGTGTAAGAACTCATCATCATCACATCAGCATTGATGTGAAAAAACCAAGTTTTTATGCTTATGCTAAGAATGCTAAAACGGAGTATGCAGATGAATATGGAGCTCTGTGCAAAAAGAAACAGGCATGTAAGAGATTTCCAGTGTCACGGTGACATGCATGGGGTGAGAGACATTGTCCAGGAGGGATGTCAGTTGGGCTACAGTCCTCCTGCACTGGATCCTGGCAGCATCAGATGGGCTGAACTGGTTCCCCTCAGCTGCTGCTCCTGCAGACCGCACCACGGAATGTGGCTGATGCCACAACAGTGTCAAAGAAGGTAGATGATGTAGGTATATAATGACTTCAGTGGACCTGTTCAAACCCAACGAAAATGAAATTTTTTTTCAATATACAAATACAAAAAGAAATTTGATGTTGATCATTTATTTATAGTGTTGAAAATACTGCAAAACAAGCTTATTTTTTATTACAAATGCTTCATGTGGATGTTCATCATTAAATATATAATTGTTCACATTTCCAGGGTACAATGCCTACTTTTAGCAGCTAATCAAAATCAGATTTGTAGCTAATTATAACATTTATTTTTAGCAGAACTGATGGAGACAAGTACCAGCTCCCCTGTGACCCTATAGCAGGAGTGTCAAACTCCAGGCCTCAAAGCTCCACTGTCCTGGAAGTTTGAGGTTTTTCTGCTCCAACACACCTGATTCAAATAGTTTAATTACCTCCTCACCAAATCATCAGGTTCTCCAGAAGCATGTCCACAAGTCATCATTTAAACCACGTGTTTTAAACCAAGAAAATAACTAAAATACGCAGGAGAGCAGCCCCGGAGGAACGGAGTTTGACACACGTGCCCTATAGGGAAAAGTGGGTAAGAAGATGGATGGATGGATGGATGGATGGATGGATGGATGGATGGATGGATGGAGTTTAGCCTGTTGGTCTGGTCCTCCTTCCGAGTCCCAGTGCTGTATGGGATAACTAGCTGCCCACCCTTCTGTTAAGGCATGATAACTCATGGAGAGCTCTGAGTAGCAGAGGTTGCGATCATTCATTGCCATGGCAGCAGAGTGTCAGGGACCAGAGTGGAGTGTGGGGGCAGCAATGGCAGCATATTCATGATGTGAAACCTAAATGCACCAGCGGGGCTTGATCATTGAGCTTATGAAGCAAGACTGGCTGTGTTGGCCTCAACCATCAGGCTATGACCCGATCAGGGACAGTCATACCAGTGTGAGGACCGAAGCGTGGTTGTTTGGCATAGTATCATTGCAGGAATGTGCTTCTGACATACAGTACGGTGAAGGTGCCCAAGAGCATATTGGGATTGTGGAAACATATCAAGAAGAACCTATTTGGGGAGTATTGATAGTGTAGGAGTTCCTTAAGTGGCTTTATGTTGACGGACGTTTTCCAAATTTGTTGCATTTTAGACTTTAGACTTTAGACTCCGAACTGTCACATTTGCACTAATGTCACTGATTAAAATAAATGTAACTGGCTAAGTGGTTTTAAAGGATTCAACTAATATTCAAAATCTGGCCCCTCTAGTTTGTAAAGAATGTCTGTTTTGTTTTTGATTTTTAATAAATCCATTCATTTGTGTTTGAAATATGTTTCCAACCATGTGTACTTTCGAGCAGTGGTTTGTGGGGTTTCCTTTTCTCATGAATAATTAAGTATCTGCTGAACACGTAGACAGCTGGCGGCTGTAACTGTAAACCTCCATTATAGTAAATCCATCTGCTTCCTGTTGGGGACTACTTTCCGAAACCCATTGCCATTCAGAGACAGGGGGGGCTTTAGCCGCCCATGGTGGTGCGGGGTGGTGGGGCGTCATCTTTCAACTGGACGATCTGGGGGGTTTGATACCCGGCATCTGCAGGGATGCTGAAGTGTTGTTGGACAACAGACATCATAACGAGATACAAATTTTTTCACGTATTTCCCTGAAAAGTGAAATACAGTTGCCATGCTTTTTAAAAAATGTTGAAATATTCATACAGAAAAATATGAAATTTACTTTTAACTGATATGTTTTATTTACTAGTCAGAACATTTTTCCAGGAAATGTTTTTATAAAAGACTTTCATTTCTTACATTTTCCTTTTTATTCACTTTTTTGTTTGCTGGTTTCTAATAAAAATACCTTACCACAGCTTAAAAAAATCACAAAAACATAATATGGACATCTTAAAGAGTTCACATGGAGAGGAGGGAGGGACTCTCAGTGAACAGTATATTCAGATTTTACCTCACCACCTCTACGTTTTCTTAAAGTTTCTTTGACTCTTTTTCCTTTCAGCTAAAATGGATTAACATAAGGTTCAGACTTTATTTATTTAAGCTTCAACATAAATTCACTTTTTCATAAATTCTGGGCTTCACTGTGGCTTTCAGGAAATATTCCTTGGATCAATGTCTACAAATGATTACGTTTTGGAGTCAGTCTGATTCAAGATGGCTGTCACGGCTAGTTGACATTAACACATAAATTGTTATAACTCAGTCAGTTTTACTATCTTGAGCTAAATTTGGCATGGTAGTAGCTGAGCATCCTGTTTAACCAAAACACTGAACAAAAATATATTATATAAATATAATTTCTCTTCATATTCTTCCAGTAGTTTTTCCAAAAAAAGAAAAACCTGCCCATTTTGGGTCGTTTATTTTAGCTGTACAGTCCACAAAATTAACAGAAATGGAATCCAGTTACGCCAATCTGTTTTAATGTAGGGGTTAGTGCTGGGCGATATGGAAAAAATCCTATATCACTATATGGATAATTTTATATCACGATAACGGTATATATCACGATATACCCCAATTACGTACGTTGTCAGTTATTCTCTGAAAAATATGAAAAAATAATCTCATTTCTTACTTTTTTCAAGCTTTATTTCGAAGTGACATTTAATTGAACTTTCACAAATGAGATCTGCTGTATTTTAGTGCAGCTATATATATGTACCTGTTAGGACGTAACAGTATCAAATGACAACAGACTCTATTATCTTCGGCCGGCTATAGTTTCACTTTTCGCAACTTTCCCAGCTCTTTTACAACTTGTTTGACCTTGCACTTTTTGGATTGTTAAATATTCTTTTTCGTGGTTCTTCTTTAAGTGATAGAAGAGGTTTGTTGTGTTGGCGTCAGATGAGAAAACAGTCTAATAGCAGAGTTAGCATTAGCATTAGCAGAGTTAG
>NC_051450.1:7339343-7353476 GCF_001649575.2 Kryptolebias marmoratus | reverse complement strand
GCTGCCGTAAAGCGTGTCGCAAACCCACACGTAAAGCAGCGTCATGTCGCAAAACGGAGGTTCTTTGCAAAATAGTTATTTTTTCTTCTTATTTATCACTTATATAAACTGAATTTATGCAAAGTGAAAACACTAATACATTCGTCGTAGCCTACGTTATGAAATATTTACATGAATCATTGATACAATTATGATAGAAACAACAGAAACTATAGAAGAAAATATATCACGATAGACACCTTTCTATCGTCCCAACGATATGTATCGTTATATCGCCCAGCACTAGTAGGGGTTATGAGCTACTGCGGTGAGTCAGGAATACGTAGTTTCTAATAACCTGAGGTCCAGATGTCCCAGCTTTTCACCAGCCTTGAACGCAGCATTACATTTCTGAGCCTGGAGTGTGAAAAAGCCTCCAAAGTCACACAGACAGGCAAGCTGAGCTGATTCACCTGCAGCAGGCGATTCGTGCACATGCATTTGTCAGTTTGTACGTGTAGTGCAGGAGTGTCAAGCTCAGAAACACAAGGGGGCCAAAATTAAAAACTTAGTCCTAGCCAAGGGCCGATCTCAATGAATATTTCATTGCAAAAATACACAAATTAACCCTGATTTTAGATTAAATGTGTCAAATCATTCCTATAGAAATATCAAACACCTTCTCCTCATTACATATTATACAGAATTTACAGCAAACAGACTTTAATGAACAAAAGACCTAAAAAAACACATCATTAGCATTCTTTTTTTAAGACTTCCCATGAATTTTTCTCCATTAAAACTAAAAGGACAAAAAAAAAATCTGCTGATATACTGTAGCTACGATCATTTAACTTTGAAAAAAAAAAAAAAAACTAAAAAAGATACATTAAAGCAGACTCTGTTACTGTTTATCAACAAGAGTTCGATCAGCCTCGTTTGACTCTTTCCACGTCAGAATCAAAGATCACTGAGAAATTAAAACTTGTTTTCTTGGCCTCAAAGTAACTGTCACAAGAAGGCTAAATAGGCTCAGTTTTCTAAGCAAAAAGAGAAGTGACAGAAACTGATCTATCACAGACTGGAGGGCCAGATAAAATGTTACCAAGGGCCGGATCTGGCCCGCGGGCCTTCAGTTTGACACACATGGTGTAGCATATTCCTACTTGTGCAGTTTGAAACTGTTGTGAATATTGTGGTACGCAATTCACTAATCTTGTACGCCTTTATGAATACATTTGCGACTAATCTATGCTCATGCTCAGAGGGACAGAGGACCTCAGAGGGACAGAGGGCCTCAGAGGGACAGAGGACCTCAGAGGGACAGAGGGCCTCAGAGGGACAGAGAGCCTCAGAGGACCTCAGAGGGACAGAGGAGGGCCTCAGAGGGACAGAGGGCCTCAGATGGACAGAGGACCTCAGAGGGACATAGGGCCACAGACTGCCTCAGAGGGAAGGAGGGCCACAGAGGGACGAAATGATGAAGAGGAGGGAGCTAGATTTCAGCTGGACAGAGGGCGAAGACAAGCTTAGTCAGTCTGTCCAACCAGCTGTTTCAACTGCTTTGTTCAGCTTCCAGTCGGCACAAGTCAGTTCCAAGATGTCCCGTTTTGCCTCCATGAAAACCTCAGACGGTTTGGGACTTTTGCTGTTTGGATTCTGGCATCTAAAGGCAGAAGAACCAGAGAGAAACTGTAGTCCTGGGTGTGGTGAGGTAAGGGCTGAATAGAAAGAATGAGCTGTGTTGTTTATGTGTGTGTGTGTGTGGCATCATTCATACAATGTTTCAGATGCTGTGTGTGTGAGAGAGAGAGAGAGAAAGAGAGAGAAGAGGCACAGTGGACACACTAATGTGTGTGCAGCACCCACGTCCACATTCCCCCGAGGCTGGCTGTGGGAGGCGTCTCCAAACCGTCAGGAGGAAAGCTCTCCATGAAGCTCGGGTTTTCTGTTAGACGCAAAGAAACAAACAGAAGAAGGAACTGGGAGCTGAACACAGAGAAGGTGAAAATAGGTATCGTGTGAGTGTGTGTGTTTTAGAGTTCGAGGCGTATTTATCGGAAAATTTAAAGTTTTTGTGGTGATACTTTTGATGATTAGTCATGTAAGGCATGGTTTTAGAGGTCCAAAGTACAGGAGGGTGTAAGAGGCCCTGTTGTCTTAGAAATAAGTAATAAATAATAATCCTTCCTGTCCGTCCTGAGCTCAGAAATCAAAAATGGTCCAATCGGAGCATCTGAACCGAGAGTCAAAATAACCTGACAGGATCAGGTCTGATTCCCTTCTTGTTCTGGAAGTACAAATGTCCCTCAGAGGATTTTCCAGTGCAGCACTATTGACTCACTTTTCAGAAGTTTGACCTTGTTTCTATGGTTGAGTTGAAATTATCATGCATTTGGTAGTTTATTTTAAAAAAAAAACTACCAAAGTGGGAAAGAGTAACATATTATTTTAGGTCACTCAACTACAACAATGAGCTCATGCGGCATTTTAGGTACGACTTTGTTCAAAAAGCTATTTAAAAATGTGATTCAGACCTTATAACCATATTTCCTCTTGTGTTTCTGTATTATCTGTTCCCTTAAAGGAAAAAAATAAAACATAAGAATGATAGAAAAGGCTGCTAAATCGATTCTTATTTTACATTATTATAAAACACACAGGCTGTGAACAGCTTTTTACATTTCTAAAATTTAGTCTGACTTTGGAGTCACGTAAAATTTCAGCCAGAACTTCCTCCCAGTTTATAAAAAGCACATATTCTCCATAAAATCTGAAACAATGAACAACAAACTCGGGCTACGTTCACACTGCAGGCGAATGCCACCCAATTCTGATTTTTCTGCCCCCCTATTCGACACATATCAGATTTTTTTCATGGCAGTGTGAACGCAATAAATCAGATTTTATTTCATGTCCGACTGAGGTCTTTTCAGTATGTGATATTGAACCGGATAAATATCTGGTGCTTTTCAAAGGGACCGCAGTGTGAACGTTCATGTTGGATGTAAGAACGGAGGTCCCTCGTGTTAATGTCCCACCACTCTTGGCTCTGACTCTTCATCCACACATGCCTCTGCACAGAGGCAGCAGCCACAGCTCCAAAAAAAAAAAAAAGCTCACCATTAATATTTGTGCTTCTTTTCTTCTCCTTCTTCTTTTGTCTTTTACCATTTGAATGTACGGTTATCCCTGATTGGACAGCAACTTCAGAATCATTACACACACAGCATCCATATTTCCTTCTGTGTGACGTCAGATCTTCTTCTGCTCATGTGGGTCATGTCAGGAACTGGAGCCTGTTCACACTGGAGCCTGATGGGGGTCCCATTTAAAATGTAATGTGGATGACCACGCAAAAAAAAAAAAAAAAGAAATTGGATTTGAGCAAAAATTGGTAATCGAGCATTGAGCCCTGCAGTGAGAACGCAGCCTAAGGTCTGAGCTGCTCTGGAAGGAGTCTGACAGTTTTACTCCAACAGCTAAACCAGCTAAATGAAACATGACCCAGACGTTTGTTTACTGACAGAAAATAAAAAATAAAAAGATAATTTTAATGTGTCGTTCCTGAGTGATTCAGAGGACAACTGCTGCGACCAAATGGAGACAAAGTGTTGTTTTGTCTCTGACTTACTGCAATCTGTCATCGCCTCAATAAAGCTGAGGTGGAGTCAGGGGGCGGGGCTACGTTCAGTGTTACGTTTAGGTAACCACAGAAATTTAACAATTATGATCAGCAGAAATGAATATGTTAGTCGTCCTAAATTATTGCTCTGGTAACAGAAATAGCCAACTAAGTACATATTCTTTCATATGATTACAAATAATGTAAATTAAACAGTGTAAACATGATTTTTGTGAATAGTCTATGATTGTGGATTCTGGCGTACAAAGTAAACTCACTATTTTTCTGTTTGCACCAACTACACATAATTACCATTTAGTTTTTAGCTGAGAGTAGTTTTTTTTTTCTTATGACATGACTTTTTCCTGCCTGGCATGACCTGCTCTCTTCAGTTTAGGCATCAGGCAGCAGGACTTTATTGCCTGCCACCATGTAAGGTCAGTCGGCAGCCATCTTGGGTCTTCTTGGCTCCAAAGGTTAATCACTTTTAGGTGGACGTTTCATCAAAATTTGCGCAGTGGTTCAAGAGCTCTTTCGCTAACAGGCAAACAAACACACAGATGTCCTTGCTGTCCACGACCTGTTAGAGTGTGCCTCCCCACTAACAACAATTCTGTGTGTTTCTGGGGGTTATTGCTTGGTTGAAATAGGTGAAAAAAAAGCATTTGGCATGATCATGACCGTAAAAGGTTTGTATGAACATTTGTAGATTTACACCCAGAACAGGAACAGGACAGCAGTGTTAATCAAATGATGATAATACGAGTTTAGTAGTGCCTGCTTTAATAATCTGATTTGTTGCTGTACATGTTTAACATCTTTCATGGCCACTAGAGGTCGTCATGGGCCCAAAAATTCACCTTTACCCATTTCAGTTTGTGCTCCAGGCACAGTTCAGGTTATGGAAACTGAAATCTTTTAGTCACATTTTGATGTAAAATTCATATATTTTTTTTTAAGTTAGATGAGGTCAGGTTTAGACAAGTAGTAGTTGTGGAAAAGAAAAAAATGAGGAAGTTTCAAAGATATGAAAAGAAGTAGGTGTGTTTGTCTGGGTCATTCTCTTTTAATCAGTGTTCAGATCTTTCCTAAACAGGTGCTCTTTTTTTCTTGGTGCTCTTTCAGAGAAAATTAATAAATAAAACTTTAATAAAGCTTTTATTATAACCCCTCTATTGTTTTATAACTGAAAGACAAGCAGTGTTTTAACAACCATTCAAATGTAATGAAAAGAAAAATGCCATGCCATTAACTGAATTAGCACCCATCTCAACTCTGTCATCATTAAAAACAAAATAATGAAAGAATACTTTAGATGTAGTCATGAAGCACGAGAGAGTATTTTGTTTTGTTTGGCATTCTTGAAAAACTCCAGATGATTCTGCTAAATCAGTCAAGAGGTTTATGTCCACTCTTACCCATAGAAACGGACAACAACATAACTTGTCACATTCCTTGTCTCAGACCGAGAAAAGAACACTAGTCGACCACTAATCATTGTCAAGTTTGAACACTGTATAGAAAAATAGTCCTGAATGTCTCCTGTCGGTTTCAGATTTGGGGTTTACCTGTGCAGACTGCATTTAGAGGGGGAGCTAACATGAAAACCAAAAAAAACTATGGGTGAAAAACAAGCAACTGTTAAGCTGAGGGAAGAGGGAAAAAATCAATCAGAGCCGTTGCACCAACACTGGCCATGACCATTCCAACCCTCTGGGATGTCCGGAAAAAGGAAGAAACTGCTGCAGTCACAGACATCAAATAGGAAGGCCGAGGAAAACGTCAGCAGTTGGCGACAGAAACAGTGTAAGCGCTTCGAAGAAGAAGCCTAAAACAACTTTTAGTGACATCAGCAACAACTTCCGGAGGGCAGGAGTGAAGGGATCGCCATCTACTGCTCCCAGAAGACGGCATAAAAAAAAAGTACAGAGGCTGCGTCAAAGATGCAAACCCCTCATTAGCCAGAAGAACAGAAAGGACAGACTGGAATTTGCCAAAAAAAAAAAAAAAGTACAGAGACGAACCTTAAAGAAAGTCAAAGTTTTCTGGACTGATGAGGCAAAGAGGAAAGTGATGGAAAGGCAAAGGAGTGTTCTGCAGTTAACAGAACTATTTTCTCTGACAGTTTAAAGAAAGAGATTGACAGGCAGCATAATGGCCCAAAACACACACTGCCAAAGAAACAAAGGAGTTCATCAGGGACAGGAGGTGGAATGTCCACATCCAGGCTGAAACCATAGAGAGATGCAACATGCCTGCTAAAGAACAGACTGAAGGAACTAACCTCCCAAAACCTGGAAAACCTGGAAAACCTGGAAAAGCATCACAGAAGTTAAAGTTTGGTGAAGAAGGTGGATTGAAGGATTGATGTAGTTATTGCAGCAAAGGATTTACAACTAGACATTCAGTTTTATTCACTTGAATTTGTTTTAAGTCTAATTGTTTCAGTACCTTTAGAGGGGTGTGTGTATCCCCTCTAGCCTGGGAACACTTTGGGATCTCCCCAGAAGAGCTGGAGAGTGTTGCTGTAGAGAGGGGGGGTGGTGTGTGTGTCTGGGATGGATGGATGGTTGCATGGTTCTGCTCATTCACCTTGGACCGTAACCTGAAGAGAATTTTCTGTTTTGCAGCTCGTTCAGGTGTGAGTAGGCTGCTATGTGGGATTCGTCCAGGACCATGTGTTGACTTAATGACTGTAGCGAGGAGTCGGTGTGGTGCCTCAGTCAGCGACTCTACTATCTGCTCCAAAGGGAGCTCTGCTAAGCCTTTAAGCTTCTTTAAATGCTGAACTCCAGTTAATTAAAAAAAGTAGCAATGACTATTCTGTAAACGGAAATAATTTGCTTCATATAAACAGCTGGTAGCAGTTGGGATGGCAAAAAGAAATAAACATAACAGCCCTCCTTTCATTTCCAGTTTGATAATTACTTTAAATCAGACAGATAGATTATTTTCTTTGGAACAGGACTAAAAAACTATTCCAAGTTCTGTGTCACTAATATTCTGGTTGAAGCAGTTTTAAATTAAAAAGGGTAAAAACAAAACTAGAATTGTTTTAGTAACAGTTGAAGAGTTCAATTCAGCTGCTGCTTAAAATTCCAACATACAGAAACTTTGTAATAATCTGAGCTCAAAATGCCTACCAAGATAAAACAAATATTAAAGCTGCTGCCAGTGGCTCATTATGATCACTGTGGTAACCACACACCTGGGTCTGTCATTCCCTGACTGCCAAGGTAATGAGAGGCAGACAGGAACACAGACTAAAAAGGAAGCCTTAAACAAACAGTGAGTTGGCGTGTAACACTTTCAACTCTTTAAGTTGAACATTCTGTGGAAAAATCAGTAAAAATCATTCAACTTCAACTGTGATTGTGTAAAAACCATGAAAGATCACAAAAATGTTCAATCATAGAAAGTCCAATTTTCTGTGATCCATTTAAATTTTGAATGTTTCTGCTGAGAAAACTGTTTTTTTTCTGTTTTACCAGAATCTCATTGATCTCTATTGCTTTTTTCTATTTTGTGAAGTTTGTCTACATTGTTCAATGTACCAGTGCTCTATTGTCTATTGAGCTGTACGCTGTGCTGTAAAATTGGCATGGTTTTTTTTGTGCCAAGATACTAGACAAAAATGTGTAATAAAACACTTTGCAGTAGTCTAACACTTTACTTTAACAGAAAAAGGCATCAGATTCATGTTTAGGTACTTTAGACACCAAGTGACCAAGACATAATTTTTCCTTGAATAGTGAAAACATCTAAAACCCCACACAGTAAATGATAGACTTTACTTATTTAGCGCCTTTCTAGCCAATCAGGCGACTGTACAACACAATCTGCCCTCATTTACCCATCCACACACACATTCATACACCACTCTACTACGTCTCTACAAAGCTAATCTGAATTAATCATTCTATAGAGTCTAATCAGTGATTTAGATCCCATTCATACACCATTGGGGCACATCAGCAGCAATGAGGGCTTCAATGTCTTGCCCAAAGACACTTTGACATGTGACTGCAAACTGGCAGCCTCTGTCAATGGAGGACAACTGCTCTGAACACAGATCCACAGCCACCCCAAAGGCACCAGCTGGGTTGTGACAGTCACTAGTTGTTAATTAGTTTTTTCCGTTGATTGACCCTAAAACGCATGTTTCTGTTTGTCATCAGTCCTCTGAGCCTGGTTCTAGTCCTGGTTCTGGTTCTGCTGGAGGCTTCCTCCTGTTAAGAAGGAGTCCTTCCTTTCCTCTGTCGCCTCCGTGCTGCTCAGGTTGGGAGACTGCATTGAAGTGAAGATTGAATGCAATATGCTGGCTTTGTTAGATGATTTTTACTAACTGACATTTCATTATGCCCTCCATGTGAATGTATTGTTTTATAGGAACTGAATTAACTGCAATTGAATTTGAATCTGGATCTGAGTTGGATTTATGATTCGGACTTGTTTTGTTTTTTTTAGTGTTTGAATTGGCGCTTTTTTAAATGAGCTGAACTGAACTGATTTGTTTCCCAGTGTTGCTTAATTTAGCCTGCATTTAGGTGTTTTGTTCTTGTGTAATTCCAACCTGCATGAGTAAACAGTCACCCTGAAGTACCTAAAGCTGCAACTCTGTATTTATAGCAGGGCTTCTTAGTGTCTTTCCTTGTTATGTAGAGATCACTGTGTACATGCTGCTTTGAGGCTGGATTAAGCCCTGGCTTCTATAGGACCACGTTGGGAAAGAGAAGCCTCTTTTGTTCTTTGTGCACAGTTTTGCTGTCGTTTTTATATAAAAACCAGCCACTGCACCCTGACGAACAAACAGTTGGATCTGTACATTTAAGACCTACCGTTGAGGAAAAACAGACGAGGAAAAAGGAGTCATGGAGAAACCTACTGAGATGTAGTTCTTGGACGGAGACCCCGCAAGGTGTCTTAGTAAGGGCCACCATGGGATCAGTGCTGAGCTGGTTTGCGACTCACATTTGTGGGCTGGTGCTGAATACAACTGATGCACTGTGGATGTTGAAAGTAAGTAGAAAGTCCTGCTGTAGACTCTGTGAGCTCATGTGGCTTTGTGTGCATTTACGCAAAAATCCCAAGGAATCTGTGCATTGAAATAAGGAGACTTCCATGTGTTTTCTTAGAGTGACTAATAGCGTCTGACTTAAACAGGGATCAGTTTGATTACTGACGCTCAGAATGGCTCGAAAACCGGAGCAAATTTTCCTTCACCTAAAACGGCCCAGTCTTCTAAAATTTCACAAATGTTTTACAGTGGACAGTGTTTTTATGACAATGTATCATACTGAAGTCATGAATACCTTACTGTGTTAGAAAATAAATTATGTTTGAAAAACCCCCTTCTTGCAATCATCTGCAAAAAAAAGGATGCACTGTGGAAATCAGGAATATAGTATTACCTAGCAATAGACCGATATGCAACATCCATGGTTTGGTTTCAGGGTCATGTTTTCTATTTATTTTTTACATTTTTTTTGTGTATTTCTGCTTTTTTCTCTTTTGTCTCTTTTGTAAAGTCCCATCTATCAGTAAAACATAACCCACTATATACACTGTTTTGGAAAAGGAATTCTCAGGAAACATGTCATGTATTAATGTAAAAACTGAATAAGTTAAATTAGCAGGGGAATAACATCTTATTACTGTATTTCATCTTCCTGCAATTTGTGTGTGTGTGTGTGTGTGTGTGTGTGTGTGTGTGTGGGGGGTTGTATGTGTTTAATTGTCAGCTAGATGGCATTGTAGCTGCTTTCACAGTCTCTGTTTGAATTCATAAACACTGTTTGAAACTCCATTTTCAAACGTTTTCAACTCTTTAATCACCAGCTGCCGTTTAGGGATCCTGTTGAAATTCTGTGTGTAACTCAACAACTTAAAGTGAAAGTAAAACTACATATATATACATGTAGATGGCGCTCACAACATTTTGATTGGTTAATGGTCTCCATGAGCCTGCCCCTTGCACCTCATACATGTGGTTCTTTGCTCTCACCAGCAAAGAGGTGGTGCTGAATTAGCATCAGTTTTTCGGCACTAGAGCGCACGGAGGTGAAAACAGACCCTTAACAGACCAAACCCCACATGTGGTCCTGTGAGGAACTGGTGATCTGTTCAGGGTGTACCCCACCTCTCGCCTGTTGACTACTAAAGCTTGTTAACAGCTTCCCATGACTCTGAACAGGATCAAGCAAGTATAGATAATGGTTGGATGGATAATTATATGCTTACAGCAATGAAATTTCTTTGCAGTGTAATGTCATACAGGAGTGTAATTTGACTTATTCTTGTTTTGTATAGCTGTGCTTATGAGCCATAATATTGCTAAAAGCTTTGTGCTATACCTTTTTCATAGTTCCTGGGCTGATTTTGATCTCAATGTTGTCTTCTCTACAGCCACACGAGGCCCTTGGAGAGTCACCCAACATCTCTGACGTGATTGCTTTAGAGGAGGGGAGTTTGGCTGCTAACTCACTGGATTGGTGTGAGAGAAACCTAGAGGGAGGTGAAACATCTGATTTTAGTTCTGACAAAGACTCTCCTGATGCTCTTCTGGAAGTGGAGGACCCTTATATTGCCTGGGAAGCAAGAGGAAGTGGCGTCTTCTGCGCTGCACACACTAAAGCTCGACGAAGGGAGTCAGTGTCAGCCAAACATGGCCGCAGAGAGGCAGCAGAGATTTGCACTTCACAATCCAGCAGCAGCAGAAGCACAAGCCAAGACAAAAAAATGGGACCTAATATTTCACTGAAGTTCAGCACCAGGGAGGTGTGCTCAGTTGAAATCCAACCCCGATCGCAGAATCCAGAAGATTTGTGCCAGAAGCAATCAAATATATCCCCTGTATTTACACACAAGAGCAGCACAGGGCCGTGTAAATTAGAGGAAAAAAGCCAGCAAAACGCAGATATATGTGATGCAAATAATCTTTTTAACCCTCAGGAAGTTAAGCAGAGTGTTCAGCCTGAAACCAGCGATCCCAATCATCTGAATGATTTTAATGACTCAGAAAGGTACCCTACAGAAAGAGATCCATTAGTGGGCAAAGTTCTGGCAACAAAACAGCAAAGCACATACAAACACAAAACATGGCCGCTCACTAGAAGCACATATATCGAAAGTAAAACAGTACAAGACAGTCAAAAGTTTCAAATCTGTAATGTACAGGATAAGGAGATACACCCTCCTGAACTCCTTATCACTTACTCCGTTTTGAAAAGACGCAACAGCTTCAATAATGATAACGATAAACGTTGCAGACATACATCACATTGCAAAATTAGAAGTACATGTAATGACTGTAGGTACACAGCTGTTAGCCATTACACTGATGGAATGAAGTGTAAGAAAAATGACACAAACCTCCAGGTAATTCAAGAAGTTGCTGCAGCAAGTCCAACTGTCTCTGAAAAACCTGACACAAAAACACAAAGTGCATCACAAAACGCAACGTCAGAACACAGAGACCCACCTCACGCACGGATCAATGCAGTGGCACAGGCCGAGGATACTGTCTGCTCCCACGCTCTGGGTGATGAAAGCCCTGGCAGAGAGTTACCAGAGGCCTACTATCAGATCCCAAATTGTCAGGATAATAACTGGGGGTTGGGTGTCTGCTTCCAGGAGGACCAGTTGGCATGTATTTCAGCACAAAGAGTGAATCCACTGGGGACACTTAATAAAACTGGTTCAGCCATCACGTTTTCTACAGAGACAACAGCCTCATTTCCATTCAATACCTTTGCTACTGTGGCCTTACCTATTCTATCAGGAGACTCAGACAGAGATGAAATCACCAGGAGGCAGTCAGGTCAAAAACAGCCTCAGAGTATGAGATCTCAATCATGGCACTTTTCAGATGAAACCCGAGATATTTATGCTAATCACTTGGATCAAGAAGGAGCCACAACAGGAAAGGACACTCATAGGCAGTTTGTGTTTGTGAGCAAGCCTTTGGCAAAGGCAAAGTCTGACCCTTTAGAAGCAGGAACTGACTTTGTCCCATTCCAGTCTGACACTGGTAAGGGGCCTGAGGAATTTCTCACTCAGAATTCCTTCTCAGATAATCTGCTGTTTTTCTCTGGTGCCCTTGAAGCAGAAGATCCCTCCCCTCTGTTATCAGGCAGCTGTAGAGAAGAAACACCCTGCTCTCATCTCCAGCCTAAAAAGGAACAGAAAAAGGAGAGCAGTCATGTTTATCATGACCAGAAACGAACTGTGGAAGTGGTAAGTTCAAATAATCATTCACAGTCAGCAACACGTTTGGGGAGCAGTGATCTAAATGTTTACAGAGCAGACAGTGATCCTGGTACCTGTTTTACACACCCTCAGCCTAGTGAAACAGGAAAATTGTCAACGCCTTTCATTGCAGAGAACAGTACGGAATTTCAAGGCACCGTTCAACATACAAAACTACAAACCACTGCCACATTAACAGGTGATCATAGTGAGCAGCATCAGTTGCAGGGGAAGTTGCCTGAACCACCCCATGGCCTAAAATTCTCTCTCTCACATTCAGACTCCAACAATAACACCAAAATTACTATAAAAGGAGAGTGGGGAGGGGAGACTGTTGAAGGTTTGTCAGATGGAGCTCAGCGCAAATGCAAAGCTAACTACTCACTGATGGATGTACCCAAGGGTGTGGCCCTTGACCGTATGGTGGACAGAGTAAAACACCAGGAAAATTATATGGTTGTCTTGCCTTCTGGCGATCACAGATGTCACTGGAAGAGTGAAGACTCAGTACCTGAGATGGAAAAATACCCTGAACGCCATGCTTTTTTAAGGTCAGTTCCAAGTTCAGACATGAACATTGAATTCAAAAAAGAGAAGCACCAATTAAGCCATCCAGTGGATCATACCCTACCCTGCAAATTAGCTAACTCATCAGAATCAAAGCTGGAATTTGAGGTGTTCTCTAGCCTACACAGTGGAACTGAGGAGACGTGGAAACAAACAACTGAAGGCGCAGTGTCTTACAGCACAACTACCAGCAGCTGCAATGAGATGAAAGACCCACAATGTATTTCAACAAGATTCACCTTTGTTGAGAAAATAACCAAAAGAACTAAATCAAAAGGCAGCCTGAAAGAAGATAAAGGCTCAGTGTTTTCTGTATTTGCTAAAACACCTTCTCTAAAGAGGATGAAGGGCGCAAGGGCAGCCAAAAACGAGGAGGTACCAATTACTTTGTCAGAACAAGAGTTGCAGAAGATCCACTCTGAGGTTAATGATGATGATGATGAGGTTTTAGTTACAGGTGAGATTGTCAAACAGACAGGAGACCAAGCCTTATTGCCGGTGCATCACAAGATAGATGAAGAGGATGGTGGCTTCTTCCCCTCGTCACACTGCACTCACCATGTTTGTGAGCTGGTAAGCCAAGGATGTAATGGTGAGGACAACGGAGTAAGTTCAGAAAACCTTCTTTTGAGAGAAATAATTTTACCTCATGAGGACGGCTTTGAGAAGAGCAAAGGCAACAGCAGTTCAAACGTCTGCATGCACGTTGCACAGCCACATCAGTTCTCCAGCGTGTGTGAGGCCCGTTTGTTAGCTGAGGAGAATGATGGGGAGGCTGCTGTGAACACTGATATGGACTCTGGTAAAAACAGACAGTTCTGGTCAAAAATGAAGGAAAACATGGAAGTTGACCAACTGAAAAGATCTCTTTCAGTGACAGAGGGTGAAAATACCAAAATCCCATTTGAGGATGACCATGGAGACCTCATCTTCTTTCCAGTGCTTGGCAGAATAACTAGCCCAGGATTGTCCTCCTCCCTCAGAACCCATTGCCACACTGATTTTGATTCCAAGCAGGGAGTTTTGCAAAGAACTGAAAATGAAAACCATCCCGAGAGTCTGCCTTCCACATTATGTCCATCTGGCCCACCTTTGAGTTTAGACGATGAGTCAGTAAAACTGCCTAATCACACAAGTCCTGTTTCGTCTCTGAATCTCTGTTCATCAGCTAGACACATTTATCACCATTCACCATTTAGACCCAGATCTCACACACTAACCTGCGAGGGCTCAGCTGGTTGCCCCACTCGGCCATTCAGCCCTAAACCTAACAGCCCCAGGCCGGCAGCTCAGCGCAAAAGATTTCGTCACTCAACAAAAGCCAGTTCCGTCTCCACCACTCTTCTGAGTCAGTCTGTCAGTGTAGAGGGACTGACTCTGCCGCCTGAAAGACCTAAAAGCCTAAAACCCTCTGCTAGCCCTCGGAGCCCCAATTTCAATCTTCTTAACGAAGTCAAGAGTGACTGTCGGTCACACGTCAGCCTCTATGACACTGGCTCCATCATTGAATTGGAGGTAAGAAAACAGTTTATTATACAAAGAGCAGACATTTTTGTAATGTATGTTCATGCAAAACATACCTATTAAAAATGATTGCATTAAAGATATTAATGAAAAGGTCTAAAGTGATCACATTCAGCATTCCTTTCCTTTGTGTATTTTTTTAAATGTCCTAATGTTAACAAATAAGTCATAGGAGCAGTGGTGGTTTTCTC
>NC_051450.1:7294039-7339278 GCF_001649575.2 Kryptolebias marmoratus | reverse complement strand
AACTAAGGTATCACACCTGTGTATTTACATGAATTAAAACAACAGAAGCAACATTGTAATGTACATATAAATGCACAAGTGCTTCCTGAACACCAATACTTACAAAGACAGAGGTCTCCCAAGGCACAAGCCTGTTGGGCACATTTAGCGTTTATAAGACCTGTTTTCTCCCTTATTTTTCAAAACTTTACCGGAGAAAATACGTCAAAGCTTGTTTTATGGTGAGAGCACTCACTACGTCACGTATTCTTAACGTACAAGATAACGAAGATCAGATGTCTCACTCCGATTAAGATTCAAACATTTTAACAGTTTTTTAGCATAAATTTTCTTAAACTAATAATTAACTATGAACTTGTTTATTACCTTATGTATGTAACTTAGTCACGTAATGAACTTATTGCTGTCTTTGAATAAAAGACAGCATACCCGTGACTTGATCTGTTAATCAGGCAAACTTTATGACAGACGGATGTGACGTCAGCCCGTGGCGGGAGTCCCACTCTCCAGCGGCGGGAAGCGGTGAAATACAAACCAAGCTGCTGTCAGCTCTGGGCGCAGGAGAGGTGCGCCCAGAACGGTCCTATCGCTTGTATTGAACAGGAGCTACTGCACATGTGCAACTTTTAACAAGTCTATGGGCAAAGAGTTTTGCGCCCCAGGGCAGAAATACGTCACCAATCGGACAACGTCGATGAACGAAACAATTTTACTTATTAACTAGAAAATATTTATCTTACACAACTAAAAATATATATACATATATTTCGAAACAATTTTATTTATTGTTTAATTTTTACGTCTTATTCAAGGTAATGTGAGTATTGGGGCGGCGCCCTTGTGCCCTCTATTGGCCAGCCGCCACTGCATAGGAGCTGTAGTTTCCTTGTTTTATCAGGCTCTCACTTCAGTCTCTCTCAGACTTTTGCTGCAGAAGAATCACAGTCTTGAATGCTGTTCGCCAATTAGTGTTCAGCAGTCACAGCCCATATACTACCTTTATTAGTCTTGCCATGTGGCTGATACTGTTTTGATGTGCTGGTGTGTCCGTCACACCTTGCCAGGATGTTTGGGTTGATCCAGAGAAAAGTGTGTGGCGCTTAATGAAAACCTTTATTCTTTCTTTGCCCCCAGTGTGGCTTACTTTCATTCTGTGAGTGATTTGGCTTCTGTCGTCCCTGCTATCACCCTGCCAGTTGCTAAAATCGTTTTGGGATGAAAAGCCTGATCAAGATAACTTTCGCTCTAGCACCCTCTTCTGTCTGCCTCCCAACGTAACAAAGATATACTCACTTCACTTATTTTGTGTACCTGCCTAATCTTGTTCAGGGTTAAAAGGACCTGGGGCTTATCTCAGCAGTTGACAGGCAGGAGGTGGGATACATCCTGGACAGATCACCAGTCCACATAGAAACACACACAACCGTGCCCTCTTTAAGTCAGTTTAGATTCATACATGTTTTTGAACTGTAGGAAGAAGTTGTAGTATGCAGATAAAAAAAAACCCACTGAGATCATGCCAATTCCACAAAGAAGGCACCTTAACTGAGATTTAAACTTAAGACCTTCTTGCTGTGAGGTGACAGTGCAAACCTCTAATCTGCCATGCAACCCAATATACTGTATAATATTCCACAAGACAGTCAGACTATACCGCCCTTAAGTCTGAAAGCACAAATTAGTAGGTACTTTTGATTTTGAAAAAGGACAGTTACAGTCACTGTCTTGTCTAGAAAATAATATAAATACATCAACATTTGAGACAAATGCAATTTTACTTAATGTCTTGGCGAGATTGTTCAGAGCTTTGATCTACAGAAAATAGCCAGGGAAGTACTAAATGTGAATTTTTTTGTTTTCTGAAATGTGATTACATTTAAAAAACAGTTTTAATTATGTTGAAGGATGTTTGTGTACAGCATAAATAAAACAGAATGATCTATAATGAGGTACCTGTTTTAAACTCTATAGATTAAAAACAATTCTAAGTTATGTACACACATACATATGTGCTTGTTACAATTAGGATTTTTTGTTCCTAATACCAATCCAAGTCATTTAAGATTACGTATCGGCCACTACTGTGTCTCAATCAAATAATTGCATTATTTTGCATTTTTTACAGCACAGGCTTGCACATTACAGATCATAAGTAAATTTAAGTTACTTAAAACTATCTTGTGCTTGACACCTCATTAGCTGAAAACGTGCTTGCCCTGTTTTCCACTACCAGATGCCTTGGAGCTTGAGGGTTCTCTTCAGTATCTTAGCTGTTCCTAGGAATGCTCTTCTGGAAAGAGATCTCTGAGGTTGTTCCTGGGATCTGTCAGAGCCACTCTTCCAGTTTGGGGGTCACAGCACCGAGTGCTCTGATGACCACTGGCACCACTAGGGCCTTGACGCTCTACATTTTTTTTATTTCCTGTTTCAGCCCTTGGTATTTCTCAAACTATTTGTGCTCCTTCTTTCTGATGTTACAGTCACTTGGGACTGCTACATCCACCACCACTGCTTTCTTCTGTATCTTATCTGTCACCACAATGTCAGGTTGGTTAGCCATCACCTGTTTCTCAGTCTGTATCTGGAAGTCCGACAGTATCTTAGCCCTGCCATTCTCCACCACCTTAGGTGGAGTCTCCCACTTTGATTGTGAAAATCCAGTCCATAGTTGGTACAGATGTTCCTGTACACTATTTGAGCCACGTGGTTATGGTGGTCCATATATGCTTTGCCTGCCTGCATCTTACATCCTGCTATTATGTGCTGGACTGTCTCAGGGGCATCTTTGCACAGCCTGCATCTTGGGTCCTGCCTGGTTTGATAGACCCCAGCCTCCACTGTTCTTGTTCTGCCATGATTAGTGCCTCTGTGCTGACCTTCAGTCCAGCCTTCTTTAGCCACTGGCAGAGTTTTGTGAAATCATCCACTTCCTCAATCTGCCGGTGGTACATGCCATGCACGGATTTATATTTCCATGAAGGATTCTCTTGTTTTTTCTATTCCACATTGGGTTTCTGCAGTATGAGACATTTGTGTGTGTGTGTGTGTGTGTATATAAATGTCACAAAATTAACTTAATTTATGATAAAAAAGAAAATTTAGTTTTTTGAGCAGAGGCTAAATGACTGAATATGTCAATATTACACTATAACTTTGAAATTGAAAGCAGCAGTTCAGTATTTCTTGATGAAATACTAAATGATATTAATAGTTAATAGTTATGATATTAATGGTTAATGATATTACCACAACATTTATGAGTCAGTAATGATGTTAACATGAAATATGTTTCTGTTCAGACTGTTTAGTTTAATCCTACCTTTAATTTTGCTTTATTATGCTGTTGACTGCAGTAAAAGCACCAACTATTTAACTCTGTGTAAGTGAATTAAAGTTTATGTGAAATAAACTCTGTTCCTTCTGACAGATTATGTTAAGTTACCGAAGTAATGACCACAAAGTTAAGGCCTTATGTGGGTTTTTTTAGCTTAAAGGTTTGACTGTGACTAACCAGTTAATTGTGCACTCAAAAGGTGACACAAAACAGAGGACGACCTGTCAGCAACTCCAAAATAAGAATGCTGCTGGAGGTGCAAGACAAGAAGAGAGCCTTCATGTTTCATGGAGGGAGACCGGGATGCTGGGGAAATGAAGACAGTGTTGGAATTTATCAGCGAGGAGGACCAAAGTGTTCAGATGACCTTTGGATTGAGGAGCAAAAGAAATACAAACGCAAACTGGCCAGAGGCATGAGAGACACCATGGGCCATCTCAATGCACTGTTGTCTGAAAACATGACCAAAGTAAGATGATGTGGCCACAGTCTCCTGAGCTGCCAAACCAAAGATCCAAACCATGGGAGTCACTTTATTTCTCACCTTTTCCACATCTGCCTCACTTTTGACTTTCTGTTTTTTCCAGAAAATTTGTAACTTGGGTTGCTTCTAACAGGTTTTCTTTTACATGAATTCTCTCTCCTATGGTTACTTTCAGCATCTTGCTAACTCTTTTCATCTCACACTCATTTTCTCTTTCTTTTAATCTGAAGGTGAGTGGTGTTGATGTGTGCGTTGTTTTTTTCTGTGTGTGTGAGTGTGTGTATGAGAGACGGAGAACACTGGACAGGTCACCATCACCCATTGCAGGGGCAACACAGAAAAACACGAAACAATCAGGTCCACACACACTCACACCAAAGGTCAGTGTAGAGTCACCAATTATTGTAACCTGAATGGTTTTGGTCTGTGGGAGGAAACCACAGGACCCAAAGAAAAGCCACACATGCAAGGGGAACATGCAAACTCCACATACAGTTGAAACCAGCTATTTACATACACTGTACAAAAAGTGTTGGCATAGAAGTATTCTGACAAATGGCCCCAGGCTGTGCTTGGCTTGGGTGCGGAACTGCACACCTGACTGGGGGTATTGTCTGATGGTGGAAGGAGCACTTTGAGGGATTTCTTAATCTGGCCACCATGTCCATCTTTGAGGAGGCAGAGGCTGAAGACAAGTTCATTACTATGTCGGAGATTGTTTAGGTAGTTAAAAAGTTCCCTCGTGGCAGGAGACCCAAGTGAGGGCTGTGGACATTGTGGGGCTGTCACAGTTGACTCATCTCTTCAGTGTTGCACGGTAGACTGGGACAAGACCTGTGGCGTGACAGACAAGGTGGTGGCTCCCAATTTTAAAAAAAGGGGGCCCAGAAAGTTTGTTCTAACTATGGAGTGATCACACCTTTCAGCCTTCCTAGGAAGGTTTTTTTCCAGGGTGTTGGAAGGGAGACTAAGACCGATTGTCGAACCTCAGATCCGGGAGAAGCAGTGTGGCTTTCATCCTGGTAGTGGAACAGTGAGCCAGATCTTTTTTCTTGGGAAGTTGTTAAGGGTGTCAGGGGAGTTTGGTTCTCCAGTCTACATGTGTTTTGTAAATCTGGAGAAGGCAGTGTTCCCCATGGCATTCTGTGTGGATGTTGTGGGAGCATGGGGTGCCGAAGTCACTTTTAAGGGCTGTTCAATCCCTGAATAACTAAAGCAAGAGCTGGGTTCATAAAGTCAAGCTTATTCTCCATGCAGATTGGACGACACCTTGTCTCCGATCCTGTGGAGAGGAGAGTGTCTGGTCTGAGAACCTCAGGGTCTCGTCTCTGCTTTTTGCCGATGATTTTTCTCTATTGACGTCTTTAGCCTATGATATGACCTTCAGCGTGCAGTAGGACTGCTAAGAGCTGAATGTGAAGCGGCTGGGATTAGAGTCAGCTCCTCAAAGTTCGAGGCCATGTTTCTCAACCGGAAAATGGTGAAATTCTCCCTCTGCGTCAGGAGTGAGCCTCTGCCTTGCGTGGAGGAATTCAAGTATCTCAGAGTCTTGCTCACGAGTGATGATAGTAGGATGGAATGGGAAATGAATCAATGGATTGGAGCTTTGTCGACATTAATGAGTGTCTGTTGTGGTAAGAAAAGAGTTGAGTCAAAAGGCAAGCTCTCGATTTACTGGTGTGTCTATGTTCCAACCCTTATTCATTGTCATGAGGTTTGGCTCATGACCAAAAGAATGAGATCCCAGATACAAGTAGCTGAAATGAGCTTCCTTTTTTGGATGGCCAGGCAGTCTTAGAGATAAGGTGAGGAGCTCTATCATCATAGAGCTGTCTGACATTAAATCAGATTAAACCTTTCCTGTTTTAGGTCAGTTAAGAATTACAAAATTATTTATATTCGGAATCTGACAAAACTCCATCAAACAACTATGAAAAGCCTGTGGAAGGAAATAGTTTAAAGGCAATGATACTGATTAATGGAGAAATGATAAAGAAAATGCATGGAAACTTGTGACTTTTAAGTAGAAAAAGAAATTATCTCAAGAAATTTTCTCTCACTTTTTGGACATTTAGTAAACAGAAATCATTTTTGGAATCCTAACTGACGTAAAACAGGAAATGCTTCATTTGATTCAATGTCGTGCAATTAGAAAAAACGATTTTGTGTCTTTTTATACAGGGTATGTAAACATCTGGTTTCTATTGTTTAGAGATAAGTCCAATCCAAGCTGCAAATGAATTGTTCAAGTTAGGACAATCAGAACTAAAGCTAAAATAAGTAAAACAGTAGCTAAAGGTTACCAGAACACAGTAGCTAATTTTTTTTATAAAACAGTAGCTAAAACCTAAAACTAGCACCTGTAATGTCTAAAACAAGTTGAATGTTTTCATACCTGAATGGCTGAAATGGCTGAAAGTATGCAGAGATACTTAGCCCAAAATAACATACAGAAGAAACAACAGACTGCTGATTCAGCATTCACACAATTAGCTGAGTCCAATCCATCATTTTCTTGTGTTCATCTTTCAGAAGACACTGGACAACAGTGATAATGTTGGTAAATCAAAATCATTTTTTCTCCCTACAGATGGATACTGAAGTACCCTTGGGGCCCATTGATTCATTATGGGGTGCATCTTTCAAGGCTCACTGTTTCTCTCAGAGCACTCCCATTGGTCTAGACTGTCTGGGCTTGGCAAGACGCATTTCTTTCTGTGAGTACCTGCTTTTGTTCAGCCTGCATTTTATATACTGCACCATTTTCAGAACCGCCTAGAGTTTTTCCAATTTGTCATTGTATAGTATTGCATTTGAACTTGTGACGCTTTTGCCAGTTTGCGATGCACAAGTTAAAATGAATTTTGTTTCAACGATGTCTCAAAATTTATTCTTACAGAATTGACTGTGCTTTTCTTTGGCTAACAGACTATTATTTGTTCATTTTTACTGGTCCAATGGATCAAGGTGGAGGGAGGATGCTCATCATAATCTGGCAGTAAGGCTGAGCTCACTAATTGTTTCCACTTTGATTCTCCACTAGGACTGCGCAATATGTCACAAATTTATTATCAATATCAGTGGACTGCATTCATGTTCTGCTGCTAATCATTTATTTGGTCAATCCAACAGACTCACTGGCTTTGATGCCCACACCTGGTTTAGATCACAATGACAAAAGAGAAAGTGAAGAGTGAGGAAAATGTAGGTTTGCCACAATTGATATTGTCATCCCAATAATAAATACTACTGTTGCACATTGCAGGTTTATCTATTGCAGGCCCTATTTTGTACTTCCCTTTCATATGAAACTATGACAGCAGAGATAGATGCTGGGGATGCTTTGGGGTTGGGAGGAGGTTAGGTGGCAAAAAGCACCCCAGCTGGAAAAGCACCATTAGGAAACAACTTGTCACTACCAGGTGCTTGTGTAAAGATAAATAAATAAATAAATTTAAGCCATCCATTTTAACTAGACTTCTGTGGCAGGGCATGCATGTTGATGGCTTGGACTTTGTTCTTACCAATCAGCTGGCTCTTGAGGACCTGCCTTACTCTCTGTAGGTGTTTGGTTGTGACTTCCTTTTGGCCTCATCATGATTGTCATTTGTCTGTGGGATTTCAAGGTATTTGTTGCTGTCTTAGACATCTGCAATGTTGCCCTCAGGAAGTTCAATCCCTTCAGTTGTGATCCCCTTGCCTCCACAGTTATCGATCACAGTTATCCAGCCTAAATGACATTCAGTATCCATAGCCACTCTTGGTCGCAAGTCCATCAAAGGGCCACAAACAACCATTCACAGCCTCACTTGCCCCAAGTGACAAATTAGAGTTGCCAGTTAACCTAACATGCATGTGTTTGGTCTGTGGGAGGAAACCAGAGTACCTGGAGAGAACCCACTCATGCAGGGAGAGAACATGTAAACTCTGCACAGAAAACGCCCCAGGCAGGAGGCGATCCTGTCATTTTCTTGCTGTGAAGCGACTGCTCTGCTGTGCCGCTCATATAAAATTTTAATCAGCTAAACAAAATTAGAGAAATGTATTAGAAATGATGTTAGTCTTCGTTATTTCCAAAGGAATTAGGGTAAGCAGCAGTCAGGTTCTGAAGAACAAATGCACTTGAATAACAGATCATCTATATTTCCCCACAACGTGAGGTTATTACTGTTATTTAAAACTAAAAGAAGGCATTTTCCGTAAAAATGCAATTTGACACTGAGTGCTGACACACTTTTACTGAAGTTAGTTGAATCTGTAACTGAGTTTGTAAAGTCAAAAGGATCAGGACAACAGCTAAAATGAGCAAAACAGTGGCTAAAAAGCATAACCCATCAAAACAGTCGCTACACGGTAAAATGAGCAAACCAGTGGCTAAAAGCTAAAAATTGAAGCCAGTATGCTGCAGTAGATTTCTGGGAGCACAAAGGTTTTTTCTGAGGATTTGAAAAGCTTTCCATTCATTTCAAAGAGAAATTTGATTAAATTTAAACTGAAAATTGTACATAAAATAACATATTTTGAAAAACATATGTTACCCCCCCAAAAAAAAAAAAAAAAAAAGTTGTAATGTCGTGAACGAGCTGAACTTTTTGATAGATGAATGGCTGCGATAGCTGAAAGCGTCCTGAATTAGTTACAGTTGAATAAAAATGATGAAACAAAATACAAACAGGAAAAACAATAGTGTTAATGCTGACTCAGCGTTCACGCTAATAACGCTATTAAAGATGGCTCCACAAGCTAAAAAAATTAAAGTGGAGGATTGTTTTATTTTGCATAGCATCCTTTCTGCATCTTGGCTGGGTTATTAACAGTGACACAATGTCGTGTGTCATGTGTGATTCGTGTGGGAGCCCCCTCTCCCCTCCCTCCTCCACCGCTACCTTCATAGGGCTGACTCTATGCAGGCGCTCTGTCGCTGGCAGGCAGACAACATGTTCGAGCGACACAGACCCCCTCAGCCGGACCCCCGCTGATGTCAGCCTGGGAGAGAGAGAGGGAGAACAAACTGTGAGTTAATGTGAGGAAATGAAAGTGGACTCATCCGTTTACCCAGAGAGAGAGACCAGAGAGGAAGGAGGCAGCCGCTGGATGAGAGCCGATCCTGTGCAGAGTTGACGGGAGGACAGGAGCACTCCTCTTCTGTAGCTGGGAGGAGAAAACAACAAGCTGACAGCTGAAGCTTACCTCAGCGAATAGTATAGCAGATATCAGCCGGGAGGCCCCCGCCTCCTCCGCCTCCTCCTCTGCTGCGTTTTCAGGAAAAGAAAACCCACCTGCTCTCTCTTCTTTTCCTCCCGCTTCTCGCTGCGAACCTTTGATTCCCTCCACCCCCCTCCCCGTTGCGTGTCCACGCAAGGATGCGGACCCAGCAGGGCTTGGAGGGGGGCGTGCCCCTGCCCGGGGGCAGCTGTGGAAGCAGCGGCAGCTCTGGGTTGTCGCCGGGGTCCGAGTCAGACGGAGGGAGTCCGATAGGCGGAGGGGTAGATAGCATGGTGGACGGAGGTCTCGGTGTGGGTGGATGCATGGGTGGAGGAGGAGGCAGCTTGGGCGGCACTCTGAAGGGGGTCCTGTCTCGCTATTGGAGCCTGGAGAGTCTGCACTCCACCACAGGTAAGAGTCCTGCGCACACGACGCAGGTCCGTGCACGTCTGTTGCAAAACCGCTTTGCTGCAACGTTTGATCACCAGTCCAGTGGTCCGTGTCCACTTACCTCTGCCAGTAAATACTGCACTCACCGCGACCTCAGCGTGACACTGACACACTGACATCAGGTCAGGGAGTCGTACCGCCATGCACGGGCTTGGCGCCGCGCCTGCTGTGGCTGTGGGAGCCGCGTTCATGTTTAGGCTGGGCCGATTGTTTAGGCTCTGAGCTCAGGTCCTGTAGAAAGCTCCAGAAACTGTCAGCACCTCCTCTGCTCAAGCACAGGTTCACGATCGCCGGAAGGCTTCCAGTAATCGTGTTCAAACTTTTCGGATTACAACTGAAAAAACAAAAACCAAAATCAGATTCTACATGTCAAGCAGCGCTGCATGTTAGGTTGTTTTTCTTTTTCGAGCTGGCCGGCGGGAAGCAGAGAGGGGTGGGACGAAGGAGAAAACACAGATCCACAGACAGACTTTAGCTCGAACTACCTTTTAACTGCAAGGTCAGTGGCTGAAAGCCTGAGGTCGTCAGGACACCCTCGAAAGACGTCTCATATCTTTGAGAGGAGCTCAGACATGGATGTGCCTAACTCATCCAAGAGTTTTATTTTAAATACAACTAGCGATTCGTTCCACTGATCAATAACAATGTATCTGTTAGTCTTTGGAGGATAGTATGGGTTGTGAACGACTCTCAGCTACTACCACCACATTTTAGCCCAATATCTGTAAAATTCAGATTTTAACCCTTTCACTTTCGGCAGAGGGTGATAATGATCAGACTCAAGCTTCATTTTGTCACCTTTTTTCCCCCACAGATGTAATTTTTTGCTGTTGTGCACCCAGTACAGACTTAGTAGATTCCTGTTTTTCTACGACAGTGCTTGCACAGAGTCCGCACTGTTTGCCTCTCTGCACAGATAGTTCAACACACCTGTGCGTTCGATAATCGATGTGCCCGTCCTCCCGTCAGCCTGTTTTTCTGTTGTCCTCTCGCAGCTGCAGCTTTAAGAGACGCCGGCTAAACATTTAGTGTGGCAGAGGGAGGAAAACCGGTGAGCAGAAAACACACAAGCTTCCTCCACTGTGACATTTAGCCAGCTTCTGCCATGTTGAAATCACTTTTCTCACGTCTACAGTGTTTTTGTTTCAGCTTTGTCGCCGAGATAGCAAGGGTGGAGGCTTTGTGTCTGCTAGGCTGGCGGTTGCTAGCCGTAGTAATCAGCATTCAAATTACATTTATGTTTCTAGCCTTCGTTTTGTATGCTCCCTACATGCATTAAGTCTGAATTTGGGGTATGTTGGACTTATTGTCTATTGCCAAAATGCAAAGATGGACAGTAAGGTGTTTGCCCATGTCCGTGTGTTCATGTGCCTGTCTGTTAGCAAAATATCTCATGAACCTCTGGACACATTTGAATGAAACTCGCAGACAGTGATCATTGGATGTACATCTACAACTTATTAACTTTTGGAGTCAACCTGATTCAAGATGGCTGCCACAGCCAACTAACCTATGGAAGCACAAAAATTGGCTTTAATCGTGTCAGTTCTGCAGACACTGATCTAAAATCTGATGTGGCAGTAGCTGAGACTGGCCTCCAACACGTAATATGAGCACGAACAGATTGTTTATGTTGTTTTGCCAATAACTACAGTATTTAGAGGCAACACAAATGGCACTTTTAGAAAGCGATCACTGGAGGAAAATGTTGAATAGTCTACATGTTTATAGCTTCTTCTTCACCTCTTACGGTTCTGCAAAGCACTTTACAGAGTTTTTTAGTCACACACACACACACCTTCTTTTTGTATTATATACTGCAGTTTACACTCTATATACAGCACTTTTATGTTCTTACTCCAATAACATGGAGCATATTGGGGGCAGTGAGGGGTTCAGTGGCACTTTGGCACGCTACAAGGACTGGGGATTGAATCCCTGACCCTCTAAATGGAGGGCAACCTCCCTACCCACTGTACTACAGCTGACCCAAAAGGATGTACCGCTTTCAATGATTAGCTTTTAGAGCCAACCCAAGCTAAAATTTGATGAGTCATTCCCAACATATACTCCAAGTGCTACTCGTTGCTTGAGATCTTTGTTTCAAACCGTAGCATTAACTATTGCAGGCAACCATTGTCAGAATGTAATTATTGGATGTACACGTACAACTGATTACCTTTTAGAGGTAGTCCAATTCAAGATTGGCCAACACAAAAATGGTTCTAACTCTTTCCATTTTACAGACATTGAGCTAAAATTCACTGTGGTCGTACCTGAGAGTCAATCAAAACACACAAGGAATGCTAGAGCTTTCATTTATAGCTTTTTTGTTATACAATTTTCAATCCAGACAGACATTAGTAAACAGAACCTAACTGGAACAACTGATAAGCCCATGAATTTTTCATCATACGTTTGTTCTGTAAATGCACATTAAAAGGACAGTCAAGTCTTTTAGACACCATACAGCAGTGAGCTCTGTTCACAGCAACTCTTTTTACCCTTCATTCTGTCAATCACAGCTCACAACCTCTCTTTAAGTTTTACACGTTTACCCATATTTGTGAAGCCACCTAGTACTGACCTAAAAATCAACAACTCGTCAAAACTCAAAGGAGGTAAGAGATGTAAAGAACTCGTTAGGGCTGGCCACATTCCAAACTGAATATCACAATCATGTCACAATCACATGTATTGACTCAGACGAAGCCAAACACTATTGAGTCGTTGATCAGGCTGTTAGCAAATAACTGTGCCATATGACTTCATCACTGCTCCCTTTACTCTTTTCCACATTTAAGCGGCTGCTCTGTCAGTTACGAGAAACAGCGCTGACATGACGTATAAACACGGCGTCACGTGGTCTACGTTTGCCTCATGTTGGATAGCGACGTTCTGTTATTAGTGTAATGTTATGTTGTGAGGGAAGTAGGGAAATGATTGTTATGTACCATCACTGAGGTTTGTAGACCTGGCCATTCGGGGCTTGAAAACGATGGATGTTTTCTGTCAGAAGGGAGCTTTTGTACGACGAACCCTTCCATTTTAGCACTTCTGTGAGCTGAGGCTACAATAACAAACTCCTCCCTTCTGGCAAAACATTCCATTAGAAAACTGTAGGTATTTGCTCTCATTCAGATACAGAAGCACTAGAGAAGTCGAGCCCGGTGATACAGAATCCACTTATGAGCTTCATCCTGAAGGGATCAGATAGACTCAAAGATGGAGTTCTGGAAGGAAGTTTGGAAAGTAATTTCGTCCACAGGAGCTATGAAACATAAAGTAAACAAATAGAAACTCGTAATTCAGCACTAAAGCTCCCTGTTCATCAGCACATAAGCAGTGAAGTTCCCTTTATTAGTGTTCATCCATTATTCTTCTGTTTCAGCCTGATTTTCAATTCATAGCTTCTTCGGAGACACCCATAGTAGTGCACATCAAAACATGTGTTTTATTCGGGAATAGTGAGGTATTCGGTATTCACAATACATAAACCACTTCTAAAAGACTCGACATCCACAGTCATGCCTTGCTAGGATTCACTCCCATCCTTTCACCATCACACATCTGAGGCTTTGCTTTAACAGCAGTTATCCATATTGTCCCCTGCAGGGATTTCTAATGCAACTTCAAAATTACCATTACTTCCATTTTGGTCTTCTTATTTGTACAAACATGAACGTTACTGCTCAACAATAAAGTCAAGTTTTGCCTCCTGAATGTAAGAAACAGTGACCAGCCAGCACACTGTGACACACAACCACACAGCAATGGTTAGAGGGACGAATGTCTGAAAACATCTATCATTAAAACTTGTACACACAGGGAGACCAAGGAAATAGGTCACTTTTGTGCAGCTATTAGGCCTGAGGCAACTTTGTGTTCTACCTACCCAAGTTGTGGTTCAGTGAAGGCCACAAACACAACGACTGCAAAAGTTTATATTTGATGACTTTTTAACTGTTTGAATGCTGAGTCAGCACTCACACTGTTGTTTGTCTCTTTATCGTTTCTTCCATACGTTTTTGTAGACTAACTACTTCAGTCTACTTTCAACTATTTTAGCCAATCATATATCAAAACGTTTGGCTCATTCAGGAGATTTCAGCTGAACCTTTTGGTTTCTGTAACTTGTAGACTTTTTAAATATTTCACTTTATTTACATTTTTTCCCTTATCCAAATGAATGGAGAATTCTTTGAATCCTCAAATCATTTTGTGCTCTTTGAAATGTACTTCAGCATACTTCAGTTTAAGCTTTTCGCCAAAGTTTAGCTTATCTCAATAATTAATTAACTACTGTTTTGCTTGTCTTAACTTTCAGCTACTGCTCTGTTAATTTTAGCTTTTAGCTAGAATTTTGCCAATTTTAGCTTTTAACAACTGTTCTGCTGGTTTTGGCTTTTAGCTACTGTTCAGCTAATCTTAGCTTTTAGCTAGAGTTTTGTTAATTTTAGTTTTTAGCAACTGTTCTGCTGGTTCTAGTTTTGAGCTACTTTTATTTGCTGGTTTTAGCTTTTAACTACTGATTTGGTCATTTGAACTTTTAGCTACTGTTTTGCTGGTTTTAACTTTTAGCCACTGATATGTTGGTTTAAGCATATAGCTTTGTTTTTCCTTCTTTTAGCTTTAACAACTCAGTTTCAGTTCCTTCAACAGATTTCAGCAACGTGTTTCGGCACTCAGAGCATTTACACTGTATTTTCACAGAAAATGCAATTTCTCACCTATTTTTCTCACCTCCTTTTTCATCGAATTCGTGGAGTAGTCAGCACTGATGAGACAGAACCCTCCAAATGTATTGCTTGCCAGTGGATGCAGGAACGGTGTATCATCTGTCCCACACTGTTCAGGCAGAGACAGAAAAGTTAAATTAAAATAAAGGTTTATAGCAGGAAGTCTTTCCTGCATCAGAAGAAACACCAGTGGTAAACCGTGACTTAAAACGGTCTTCACAACACTTTAGTCTCTTCTCCTAAATGTTTGACTTCTAATGACCTGAGAAATATTTAGAAGACAGACAAAGTTGAGGAATGCTTGGCATGCAAGATAAAACCTTTATCCTGACAGTCTCAAGCATCTTACCTTAAAGACAGAACCACTACTAAATGAGCTAGGGATGTTTTACCGTAACTGTGCTGACAGTTACTCTGGTTAAAACAGGTGTCTGATATTTAATGCACTAAGAAGACTGATTTATTCTGTTTGTCACCAGCTGGTGTTGTTATCTCCAGTCCCTGAAGGTGAAGGCAGTACGGTTTTTGCTCATGTCTTTGTGTGTTTGTGTGTATGTCTGCTTACAAAATACTTAAAAATAACGAAACAAGAAGGGGTTTAAACATACCAATTCTGTGATCTTAGAGATATACGGAATCCCTAAAGCTGAAAATGTAGAGGTCCATCTTCATGATTTCTTTATTACCCCTTCATCATCACTGTTAACCCAATTTCCGTCAGAATTATGTTCATGTTCTGAGGCATCAAAAAAAAAGCGCCACTGCACTGTTTAATGTGATTGGGAAAATTTTTAAGTTCTGACAGTTTTCCAACTTCACAGTCCAGTTAGTAGGAGTCATGAGTGAGTTCATACAGCGGTTGACAGGAACAGTGGTTGTTCCATCTCTAGGCCCTTCATGTTTTGAAGTTTTCTTGGACATGATACAGAACTCTACATTGCCTCAGATATGATCACTGATGTGTGTTTGGAGAAAAAAAAAAAACAAATGTGCTGCTTGTACACTGTGCAATTTATAAAACAAGGAAGCGTTTTATGTTCTGGTCTGGTTTTAGAGCAAATCACAGCACTGAGACTGCACTTGTTAAGGTTATTAATGGCCTCCTCGCTGCTTCAGATAGCGTGTTTGTCTTTGTTCTCATCCTGTTAGATCCTAGTCCTGCTTTCAATACCACTGATTGCCATATCTTAATACTTAGAATGGAATACTTCATCAGGATCAAAGGCTTGGCTTTAAACTGGTTCAAGTTTGACTCATTCACTTAATTCCACTTTGTTCAGATTCAGAATATGTCATCCACACCTTCCAAAGTTAGGTTTGGCATCCAACAGGGTTCTGAACTTGGAGCAGTCCTGTTTTCACTGTACATGATTTGGCTGTAGTGAGAGAAGTGGTTGTTCCTGAGTTAGCAGTACTGTGTGTGAATGATGGTTGCAGCATTTGATAAAAACTTTTCATCATCAGGCCAAACATGTCCCTATAAGGACAGACAGGAGGGATAAGTAACAAAAACACATCAAAAAAGCTCTACATACATGGGGATATTTGACATTCTGTCTTTTTTCAAGTCAGCCAGGAAACCTAGAAAACACACCCCTGAACAGAACAGGGAGAAGAACAAAAACACAAACATTATCATTCCTGATGTTGCTGGAGTACCTGAGAAACTTGGAGGGATTTTCTCCAAACACAACATCCCGGTGCATTTCAGACCTAAAGGGACTCTCAGACAGAGGCTGGTCCACCCTAAAGACAAAACACCCAAACACAAACTGAGCGACGTGGTGTCTGCAGTTCAGACCTCTAAATTAGAGAAACCAAAACAGGGACACTCTTGAAGACCAAAATGTTCATGTTTTGGACAGAGAAGACAGATGGTTTGAGAGGGGAGAGAAAGAAGCCATTTATATCAAACAAAAAACCCCAACTTTAAACAGCTTTGTACATGTGACCAAAACATCTGTCTGTGAGCCAGGCTAACAAAGACCCTGATGACCCTCAGGAGGGAGGGCAATGAGATTTACAGCACTACATACAGGCCTGGCATAGTTTGACAGCCTTATGGCTCGTTTTCTATGCTTCCAGACCTCTGTCCTCACTTCTGAAGGACAACTTGTTCCACTGTTTCTGCTTTTAAGTGGTTATAATTCAGCACAAAGAGGACCGTTTCCTCTCCATCGACAGCCATCAGTGCTAAACACTCATTACATTGCTTTGCTGAAGCATGTCTCTGTTGTGTTTCCGTTTCCCTCAAAACCAAGTTCTACCAGGTTCAAATCAAGAGTCAAAAATCCATTTAGTGATATAATTTACTCTCAGCATCCTCACTGATTTTGAACATGTTCAACATTCAGTTGACAGGACTGCCACTCAAAAAAGGGAAGTGAGAACCCCCGTGAATGTTTAAAGACATTTTGGGGACTCCCTTGGGAGTGCTGTTTGCAAACTAGTTGCGGGCAGGCGCAGCCCAGTGAGATACTGGCTTAAAGAGTGGCTCACCATTGTAGACTAGTTCGAGAACAGTTTTGGGAAAGGGGTTAAGGTCTAACTCCTGTTCTACTAAGACCAAATTGGATCCTGTACTAGTGGGCTCAAAGCTCAATACTCCTGTGGTATTATGGGCTCTTTTTTTCAGTTTAAAAATTTGCTTATAAATTATAGCTATGAATAGAACCTTGTCACCATGAAAAAAACACATCTGCCTCAGAAATTCAGTTTTGTGAATATGCAGATAAGTATCTGAGTGTAGAAAATATTTAAGAGAAGTGAAACGCAAGGAACAAGAAGACTTTAGATTTATATTTACAGATGTAGAAATCTGCATGTGAAACTCACATGTTCGAAACTCACACTTTGTGTGTCATTCAGAAATTGCAGTTATGTCCCTGCCTGTGCATCTCAAGCTGATTAGATTGTGACAAATCTAATGGAAGGCCTGTGTTGAGTTTTTAAAGGACCTGAAATAGAGACACAATCTGAGGGACTACAAAAAACAGAACTTGATTGAAAGAAAAAGCTCCCCACCCCCAACATGTACAAACCAAGGAGCCTTGGACTCAGGACCAGTAACCAAACAGTAGGATGTGACTGAGTGAACTTGAACTTGAAGTAGAAGTACTGGAAGGGACAATTACCAAGTGAGTCCAGCTAAGCTTTTAGCAAATTACGGAAAGGTGAGTAATAAGGAGCAGGGAGTAGAACTGACTTAGAGAAAACAAAGGTGACACAATGACACAAGAAAGAAACTTGCAGAAACACAAAGAATCTTAAGAATAAGCCAAGGATGACACATGACTAAACACCTAAACACTATAGGAAATAACCTCAAACTACCAAAGTAAACACCTAAACTGTAGGATCATGACACAGTTTGCCTTTAGGGAAAAACATCTCAAAACAGAAATTGTTTGAGTTTTAGTGAACACAATGATACTAAAATCATAGACCATGCAGCACTGTAAGCACGATGTGTGTAGGAGGCATGAAAGTCATTTATGCACTGATCAATTTTTGGAATGAAATAAGCGTCTGTGCTGATGAGTCAAATCGATCTCTCTTTCAGTGATTTGGGACATGTTTGATGTCAACAACCACACCAGTCAACCTATAAACCAGTGGTGTCCAATCCTGGTCATGGAGGAACACTATCCTGCATATTTTAGATGTTTCCCTGCTCTTCAGCAAGTCTTCAAGTTCTGCAGAAGGCTGTTAATAACCCAGTCATTCAAATCAGGTGTGTCAAAGCAGGGAAACAACTAAAACATGCAGGATAGTGGCCCTTCAGGACCAGGATTGGACCTGGTGGTTTTCAGTACCATATGACACATTTTAACATTTATTTTGTCAGATGTATTTTTGTTAAAAATGTTAGATTTCCAATGATCAGTTTTTGTGAGCTTGTGTCCATAGGTGGTGTCTCACTGAACTGTGACTGTTTGAGACTAGTAGGACACTCAAAATTGTGACATAATGAGCAAATTTTTTATTGCAGTCTGAATTCTAAATGTTTAATTTTTTCATTCAAGTGATGAGTAAGCTGTGTGGCCATGGTTTGCATGGACAATTTGAAAAAAATCTCATCTTGTATTTGTATCCATGCCTTGCAAAAATGTATTCTAGTCCGTGTGATTTATTTGATTGCCCACCTCCACCGAAATCAATCCCATCTTGGCTAGTATGTGACACATTCAGTGACAACTTTGGTCGTCGACTTCTTTTTGAAGTCTGTTCCATCTAATGCAACCATGAAAGTTGGAATAATGTTTTCAGTATTTTTTCTGTTTTGACATCATGTCTGCCATCTCCCCTGTAGATATAGACCACAATACATGATCTTCAGTCCATCAGTTCACACAGAACACAATAATTAATGGAATCAGATGTTACAAACAAAACCATCAACAGAACAGACCTTCAACAAAAAAGATCAGAGCTCCACAATGTTCAAATCAGCATCAACATGACAACCAGGGAGATCTTAGAATCAAACTATATTTACAGCAGCTCTCTTCCTCACTGCCATTAAAGGTAGAAAACAGAATAAATTCATAATAAAAATAATAAAACCTTTTGTCAGCAATTTTCTTGGCAATAGCGTAATAAAATTAAATCAATACTCAACCTAATTCAACACCCTGCTGAAGTGACAAAATAGGAAAAAAACTATTTTGATCCTGGTAGATTTCATGACAGAACTCCTGGGGATGTTTAGGACCTTGGAAATCATTTTGGCTCCATCCCCTGACTTCTACTTTTCAATAATCTTTTCTCTGAGTTAAATTATTATTGCAGTCACTTATTTTACATATTTTTATTTAATTGGTATTAGTCTGTAGAAATTTGATTTAATGTTGACAATGAATACGTTTTTTTTTTTTTTTAATTTTTGTCTTTTTTGTAAAGAATGCCAATGTATGCATCCAAGGAGGTGAATACTTTTTGTATACTCTGTATGCCCATGCTGTTACACAAAACTGTGTGTGCTGGGACTGCTGGTTGTATCAGTTCTGATTAGCTGAGACTCATCATTCTTCTGATATTATTTCAGAACAACTATGAGACAGCAAAAATTTCAAGAGGTTGCTGGTTTCTGTTGGGGGAAGGGATTGCTAAGATACTAATGTGGAGGTCGAATGGATCTTTGCTGGGGTGGATGTTCTAATAGTTTTGCTTATAGAACTCTGAGTGTTGTGGCCAACTTCACTGCATTTTGGCATTTATTGTGTTCGTTGTACAGAGGAGAACAGTGTCAGGTAAAGTCAGGATAAAAAGGCCAGTGCTTACAGAAAATGCTACAGAGACTCTGCACTTATTCATATAACCTGTTAGAGCACTTCCAGTTCAGGGGTCACATCCCTGAGTGCTCATTTGATTACTAACACCACTGAGGCCTCCACGTCTATTCATAAATATTTTTTCAGCCCTTCTCAAGCTGTTTATGTTCTTTTTCCTATTACTGCTGTCACTTGGGATTGCTACATATATCACCACTGTAGCTTGTTGACCTTGTGAGGAGCTTTCTTGTCTTGATATCAGTGGCTTCTATCGCATCCTTTGGCCAGATTATTATACCAGCAGGGTATCTGAAGACTGGCACAGCATATGTGTTGATGGTGTGGACTTTGTTCTTACCATTCAGCTGTCTCTTCAGGACCTGCTTTACTCTCTGCAGGTACCATGTTTTACGCACTATTGGGCGCACTGGATTATAGGACGCACTGTCAACGAATGGTCCATTTTTGAACTTTTGTCATATATAAAATGCACTGGACTATAAGGCACATTAAGCAAAACAAAACAGCCCCCTGTCTTTTTGTAGAATACTGCACCGATCTAAGCGTCAAGTATAAACGCCTACACTGCACGGTCCGCGCACCGGGCACGGAGCCCTGCGCAATGCCACAAAGCGTCACTATAACTGAGCCTTAATGCTGCAAGCGGTGTGGCTTTGTAGTTTACCAAAGTTGTACTAAAACATTACGACTTCTTACATATATAAGACGCTATAGATTATAAGGCACACTGTCGTTTTTGGAAAAAATTGAAGGCTTGTAGGTGTGCCTTTTAGTCCAGAAAATACAGTACTTGGTTGTGGCTGACTTCCTTGTGGCCTCATCATGGTTGTCATTTGCCTGTGGGATTCGAAAGTATTTGTTGCCGCTCTGGACACCTGCAGTGTTTCCTTCAGGTAGTTCCACCCCTTCAGTTGTGATCACCTTGCCTGTTTAGTATATAAGAGTATATACTATTCAACCACAATTATCCAGCTCAAATGACATCCAGTATCTAGAGCCACTCTTTGTGATGATGTGGCTGATGGGGGTCAGGCCCATGCAGAACAGGAGTGGGGACAAAGCATCACCTTGGTATATGCTGCACTTGATGCTGACTTGTGCAAGTGGCTTTGAATTGGCCTCTAGAGTCAGTTTCCACACTGCCACTGAGCTCCTGACAAAGGCTCTTACTGTCCTGTTGATGATGTACAGTTTAAAGCACAGGTCTTCAGCTTATAGCTAAACATCTTTTGGCTCACTGTTGCAGTGGTGTTTAGCAATGTTTTGATTTGTGTGGTGATGATGTGAAATAGACCAATATATACTGTGCGTAGCCAATAAAGTCTCAAATGACTGCAATATTATTTTAGGCAATGGTGGTCAGCCTGTCTCTATAGTTTTTAACAAAATGTTTTTCTGCAAAGAAAACATTGCTGTGTTTGCAAAAATATATTATGAGCCACTAAACAGATTTTTCATGAAACTTTGACAAAGTAATCATGTGATGAACATTAACGACTTAAGCTGTCTTTAGCTTTATCAACTGAAAAAGGACTATACCTCTGTCAACTTTACAGATATTGAGCAAAAACTGTTCATGGTGGTAGCTGAGAGTCATCCCCAACACATAATTTGAGTGCTAAAATATCGCGTAGGGTCTCATGGCATTGCATGAGATTGCACGTAATGAGGAACACACAGCCTCATTACATGTTTATCACGTATTCTTTGACTACACACACACACACCACACCCCCCTCCCATGGCACAGCCATAACAAAAATGAATTGGGTGTTGATGAATGCCCAGCTGATGAGAAAAATACAGTAGTTTCTGGGCTGTGTTTGACAAATGGAATGTGGCCATTATTTATTTTAAGGTGCAGACAGAAACACACAAAGGCACACACACACCTCTCTTATCCCATCCTGGAAGGCAGGATGAATGGTTCAAGGCAGTTCTATGAGGATGTCCAGTCACGCGTTGCTATTAGACACGCGGGCACAGTTCAGCACACAGACACACACACACTAATAAGAATGCAACCATTACGCTTGAATTCCCCAGCTGAACACACACCCACATACACACACACACAGATCTATGCCAGCCACTGCTGAATGTTCTCCATGCAGACACGTCTGATCCACTGTGGCTAACCTACATTCAGAGGCTCAGGATGATTAAATGATACAGTCAGAACTCACTATCACAGCTGATTTGGCTTCAGTTTTTTTTTGTCTTTACACACAAACCACCTCTCACCAAGGCTCTTTTTTTTATCCCGTCAGCCTCTCAGCCTTGACACACACCCTTTCCTCAAGGACAGCGTGACCCGCCGAGTGAGAGATGGAAGGAGTAAACAGGACAGTTTAGTTCTCCCTTCTTGCTGTGGGTGACAGTGCACTGTGTGTGCTGCTGCTGTTCAGAAGGTCACACACTGATTGCTTTTGTTCTTTGTATTACAGAACAGCGCTGGTCAGTTCCCCTCAAATCACCTAAATCCTACAGTGTTCCAGATATGTTCTCGTCATTATTATTTTTCACCGTTCCCACTGTGTCGCGAGCTGAATAAGTTACAAATTGAAAGCCTAGCATTTCCTTAAGAAATGCATATCACCCGCTGCATTTCATGCCATAAGATCATCTTATGTTGAGAAATGTCCTCAGCTCTACGACAGGCAATAAAAAGCCTCTGCAAATAAGTGTATTTGCAAACAAAAAAAAAGATTTATGTTGCATTTATTTCAAATCTTCAGCCTTGTTTTCACACATTTTGCTTTTCGGCTTTGAGGGTTAATGCTTGTGATGTTGTTTTTTGTATGGTAGTCGTGAGTTTGCAGTGTGCGGCAGCGTCCTGCTCTGCTTTCCTTTACTCCGTCTTCTTGTAAGATTAACTGCAATAGGTCTCTGCGCATAAAAGCAGTCTTTCCATCACTTATCACCAGTCAGGGCATCCAACACTGCCCTCATCAGTCAGCCGCTGTAACATCCACAGCTCTGAGACTCCCGTTTGGATTCACTCTGGAGCGATGCGATGAGTCCACTTTACAGGCCAACATTTTGTTCCTGTTTAGTAAGGAAAAAAGGAAGAACACATTACTTTCATCCACCTGTCCTGTGTGTCCCTACCAAACGTCATATTTCCTTCATGGAAACAGCTGTCGACAAGGCAGGTAGGAGTGTAGCCTATGAGGAGGTGTGACAGTGAGAGTATTTTTAGCTCATATGACAGGTAGCTACACTTTAAAGAAAGTCTGTGATGAAAGGAAACAAACTCTTTCTCTTTATGTGAACGCCACCTTATCTGGAGATGGTGCTACACAAACACATTTACTGTAGGTGTACATACTGTATGTCGTCTTCATTTTAAACAGCTTTGTCTTAGACTGCAGTTGGTCTCTAAAAGATACAGCTCATCTGATGTGATTGACTTCCTGTCGACTAATACATAACTGCCAGTCAGAGCACACGTGTGCACATCAACACTGGCTGTCTACTTTGTATACCCTTCAGTTCTGTTCAAGATGGATGGATGAATGGATGATACGTGAAAAGAGAAGCAGAGATTCAGAAAACGAACAGCTATATTAGTATTCAATTTCTTTATTACTTTGCAGAGATGCACCGATCCACAAGAGCACAGGGATCATCCAGTCAGATGATCCTAATGCAGCCAAGATTTAAATTAAGGCTCAGAGAATATTGGGGTTTTTGTAGTGGCAGGCCCCAGCCTCAGGAACAACCTGCCCCTTGGTAATTGTTCTGCAAATCCTGCCTGAAAACTCGCTTTTTTATATTGGCTTTTAATTTGAGTTCTGTTTGAGTCCCGTCAGGTTTTTGATGTTGTGATTTTTTTTCTTGTTTGAGCCTATTTTACTGGATTTTTTTGTTTTTATATTTTCATTTATTGTATTTATTTTATTGACTTTATCTGTTTCTAACTAACTTGTAAAGCAGATTTGTTTTGTTTCTTCTAATTTGATCGCATTATCAGAACTGAACTATCTGCCGATATCATTGGCTTAGGATCCAGACATGTTTGATTTAAACATATTTGTTAAACTTTTATTTTGAATTGAATGTAACATCACATTAATCATATTAGAATGGCTGCCGTTAACGCACAGTTCATGAGTAAGTTGGTTTGAAAAGCTGCTACATCCAGCAGCAAAAACACTTGGTGACAGTGTCATTTACCAAGCTTTCCCATCATGAACACTCATTAATTATTTATATTAAGTTAGTAAACAGCATTTCACTATATGTTTATGTAAGTGAGAAAGGAAGAGGAGTTGCTGCACTGCACCAAACAAAGATTAAATAATTATAGAACTGACACTATTCAAACAGTTTGTAACATCTTTTTATTTTTTTATTTATTTTTCTTGTTTTCTTTTATTGGAACATGAAAAAAGGACAATACACGATTATATGTGCAGAATATATATAAACCAACAGTCAGGGGTCCATCCATTGTCTTCCGCCTATCCGGGGTCGGGTCGCGGGTCAGGGGTCATTTACATCAAATAATACAATTTAAAATGAAGCCAAAATTATTTGCTTTATTTGCCTTAAGGTGTTTGGAACTAGATAGTAATTGGAGATTTGAAACCACAAAACAGGGCGTCAGTGTCCCGGTGTGATCTGTTGGCTTTATTTTGATTTAAAAAAAAGGCCTAAATAAAAGACGGGCATTTCAAGAAAAATATACATTTTCCATTTTTTCCAGATGTCTTACAATTTGGATTGAAAAAGTGATTCTTTCCATCACAAATATATCATAGACGATATCATACCATTCATCTAGAGTTTGGACATCATGTTTAAGCCATTAATTTGTAATTGCTTTTCTTGCAGCTTAGCTCAGTATTCCAAATAATTATTTAGTTTTGACACTTACTGTTGTTGAGCGTCTAAACCTAAAAAGAAGTTGTTCTCAGTTAAATGTAGTGGCTGATCTAAATATATTCAGTAGTTCTGCAAAAATCTGCTGCCAGAAATAAAGTATTTTGGACAGGCCCAAAAGAAGTGGTAGTGGTAGTGGCTTCTTGGGAGCGACACAATCTCCAACAGTTGGAAGAATTTTAACATCTTTTAATAAAAATTAGTGTAGATAGTGTGGTTGGCTTTAGTAAGTCTTTGTGTCTATTTTAGATAAATAAATATCGTAACTCAACGTTTCCCAACAGGTTGACACTATTTTCAAATTTGATATGATCCACAGCAGATAGAGGTAAAGCTCAAAATGATGAAACAGGAACTTTTCTTTAACTGTTTTAGCTTTCTTGTCTGCTGAAACTCTTCGTCGCACCAGTCTTGGCTCTGCTGAGTTTTCTTCTCAATTGTTACCTCACACGCATTACGAGTAGCTGTATTGCTTTTCTCCATTGACACTGAAATATCTCCAAAAAAAGGACATTCTGAGCAAGCTAGTTCAATAACATAGATATAAACAGCAGCAATATGTGAGCTTGGAGTCTGGATGCGTGGTTGGATTGGACAGCTTAGCTTGATATCCAGTATCGGATCAGATTGGTCCCAGCTCTGTTAATTTTATGTTGTTCTGAATAATTGTTGGTTAGGATTGGGTACATGACCAAACCTTTGTGTGATTCATACATTTCAAGAAAACTCTGACTTTGTCTTGTCTGTTTGTCCCACCCCTTTACCCCTTTCGCTTGCGTTCCCAGCGGTGGTTGTTCCCGATGGGACATCAGAGAAGACAGGAGTATGTGACGAGCTGGGCAGTGAAGAAGATTTTCTGTACGAAGAGTTTCGCGGTTCCGGACATCGATTTGGACATCCAGGAGGAGGTGGAGGAGAACAACTTGCTATCAATGAGGTACTCGCTGTAGAAGTTATTCAAGTTTGCATTTCATAATGTCCTCCCGGCCTACTCAAAAAGTAGCCCATTGACTGGACACAGCCATTTTTAATTTTCTTTTGGCCCCCACTAAGCTGCCAGTATCCCAAACTGTTTTGACAGAATATAATGTTAAAAATATATATATGTATGAGCTACTTTTATACCTATAACCCTATAACCATTTTATGTTGGCTAATGTTGATGAGACAGTCATCTTGAATTAGATTGGATTGAATTGGAAGTTAATCAGTTATAGATGTTTATCCTTCACCTTTCAGCAGGGAGTGATAATTATTACCTGTGGCCCGTAAACCCCCAGTAATTTTTAAATGTGGCCCACTTCCAAATGAAGTTGAATAGCCCTGGTGTACTATGTGTGTATTTATTGTAAAAAGAACTGAATTTTCTGTAATTAGATTAGAATCTGGATATAAATTGGATTTATGATTTGGACTTGTTTTTCCTTTTGTATCGTGCCCTGAGATGACTTTTGTTGACTGGCGCAATATAAATAAACTAAATTGAACAGAGTTCTCCCTCGAAATCTCTGCTAGTATGGCACTCTGCTTTGTGTAAATATTTATTTAATAAATAAATTATGCCATAATGCAGAAACTGCCACTGGTTTTTTTTCATTAGCAGCCAGGTGGTGCTAATGTAATGGTGATACAAATATTGACATTTTGACTGTTTGCAGGTTTGAATGATTCAGATGTGTTCTTACAAACTAATACAGAGAAAAGACTACAGCACTGATCTCAGGCTCTAGCAGTGATGGTGTAGAGCACTCAGATTGTGGCAGTGAGTCACAGGGTGAATCAGATAATAATTATTAATAATTATTTTTAACTAGATACAAAACTAAGGCTACTTGGAAAACTAAAAGCAAGACTAGGTTAACAGAGGTACATGAGCAGGATTTGCCAAAGAACCATGGAGTGTATATAAATTTGGTCTAGAAAGTATTCACACCCTCTTTTCTTTTTGCCATTTTGTTATGTGGCAGCCTGATGCTACAGTTATTTAAAAAATTGTTCCAACAATTTATACTTGGTACCTCATGGTTGTGGCCATCAGATGCTTGGCCATCTTTCTTCCAAAGGCCATTCCCTGCTCAGGTTGATCAGGTGGCCAGCTCTTGGAAGAGTCCTGTTAGTGCCAAATTCAATTTGTATTCAATTTGAGAATTATAGAGACCACTGTGCTCTAAGGAACCTTCAGAGTTACAGCATCTGAGTTGCTGAAGACTCTGGACGTTGTGAGGTTGTCATGGTTGACATGTCTCTTCAGTGTCGCATGGAGGACCAGGACAACACCTGTGGAATGGCAGACCGGGGTGGTGGTTCCCATTTTTAAAAAGGGGGACCAGAGAGTGTGTTCTAACTAATGGGGGATCACATTTCTCAGCTTCCCAGGGAAAGTGTACTCTAGGGTGTTGGTAAGGAGGCTCCAACGGATTGTAGAACCTCAGATCCAGGAGGAGTAGTGCTGCTTTTGTCCCAGACATGGAACAGTGGACCAGATCTTCACCCTTGCAGAGCTGCTAAGGAAGTCATGGTAGTTTGACTCTCCAGTCTACATGTGTTTTGTATATCTGGAGAAGATTTATGACTGTGTTTCCCAAAGTATTCTGTGGGGGATGCTGTGAAAGTAAAGGGTGCCTGGGTTGCTTTTGAGGGCTATCCAGTCCCTGTATAATGAAAGCATGAGCTGTGTCCGCATTCTTGGCAAAAAGTCAAGCTTGTTTATGGTGCAGGTTGGACTCTACCAGGGCTGTCCCTTGTTCCTGATCCTGTTGGTGGTGTTCATGCACAGGATCTCGAGGCACAGTTGTGGAAAGGAGTGTGTCTGGTTTGGGAACCTCAGGGTCTTGTCTCTGCTTTTTGCAGATGATGTGGTTCTGTGGTGTCTTTGGGTGATGACCTTCAGCTTGCACTGGGATGGTTCGCAGCCAAGTGTGAAGCGGCTGGGATGAGAATCAGCTCCTCCAAGTTCGAGGCCATGGTTCTTAACTAGAAATGGGTGGAATGCTCCCTCTGGGCTAGGAATGAGTCTCTGCCTCACATAGAGGAGTTCAAGTATCTGGGAGTCTTGTTCACCAGTGATGGTAGGATGGAACCAGAGATGGATTTACAGATTGGGGCAGCATCCACAATAATAACAGCGTTGCTTTGATAGGTCACGGTAAAGAAAAAGTTGAGTCAAAACTCTTAATTTACTGATTCATCTATGTTCCTCATCTACGGTCATGAGGTTTGGATCATGACTGAAAGCACGAGATCCTGAATACAAGCAGCTGAAATGAGCTATCTTTGTACAGTGGTCGGACTCATCCTTAAAGATAAGATAAGGAGCTCCATCATCCAGGTATCTGATTAGGATGTGTCCTTGATGCCTCCATTTGAAGTTTTTATGGGTGTATCCCCCTGGGAAGAAACCTTATGGCAGACCCAGAACTCGGTGGAGGGATTTTGTATCCTCTCTAGCCTTGGAACGCCTTGGGATCCCTCAGGAGGAGCTGGAGAGTGTCGCTGGGGAGAAGGAGGTCTGGGTTTCTCTCCTTAACCTGTTGTCTCCGCAACCCGACCATGGGTAAGCGGTAGAAAATGGAGAAATGCATTGATTGTAATTTCAAGCCGCAACATAAAACAGCAAAAATGGAAGGGGTTCTGACCACTTTATGAACCTACTGTATACAGGAAGGGATGGCTGGTCTCCCCATGGTCAGCTGAAGACATTTACAGGCTAAGATCACCCCATAAACAACAACTCGCGGTAAAACATAATGCCAGAAGAAAAGTATTTCTAAACAAAACATTATTATAACACAAATTTTTAAATTTCTAGAGAACTATAGCTGTTGATCACCCTAAATTGCAAGAAATCTAGGACACACTTAAATAAGCAAAGTATGGTGGTGGTTTCCATCTGAGATTTCAGTTGCTTATTGAGGTTGGGTCCATGGAGAGCCATAATTTTTAGAGTGAGCGGAAATAAAAACTTAAAGTATATAAATGTATGCAAAATTATTCTATATAATATATAAGTTTTACTTTTTGAATTGAATTACTGAAAAAATACACCTTTTAATTATATTCTAAATTATTAAGCTGTATCTACGCAGCTGTTCAAGTGCTGTAATAACACAGTGAAACCCTCACAGATGGTCCAGAACATGGCAGCAGGTCTGTGCTTGGCCAGTAAAAAAAGACTTGTTACTTGTTGACATCAGCTGTTGACCAGTGGATAACTGCATCAAACCCAGGTCACTAATAATGGGCTACCCAAAGACATGCAGGCATATATAAAGTTTATGCCTGCCATTCTCAGCCCCATCAACAGCAGCTTGAACCAAAGCTGATCTCAGTGTACTTGAAACACAAGACACTTTTGTGAAGTTCCTGCTGACCATCTGATTTTTGTAACTTGTCATGTGCTAAATAAGTGGCAGGTAGATCATCAGGAAAGACTGTGTGCAGGTTTGTTTTTACAGGCATCTGTACAACTGAATAAAATACAAGACGGTGAAGTTCATACTAATGGTACATGACTTAAACATTAAAAAAAACAAAAACAAAACTAGTTTCAACCACATTTGATTACTTCTGGTATAGATCGATAAATAGATGGATGGATAGATGGATGGAATAAACTTTACTGATGCATTGGAGTCTCCTTCAGGGAAATTAAAAGTCCAGCAGCATTGCACAGGTGATTAAAGAAGGGACAGTAGCAGCACAGGGTGTCAAAAGTAACAGTTAGCACATATAAAAATGCAAACAAAGTAAAGATAAATAGCATGATATACACAAATACAGTGTACAGTATACATATTTACCAATAAATAATCTTGTAGAACCAGTTCCTATATATTGTTAGGGTGGCGGTGGTCCTCTGTCCTCCTGTTACCCCTCCTCCCCCCACAGTGAGGAGTTGGACAGTTTGATGGCATGAGGGACAAAAAAGTTTTTCATTCTGTTAGTCCTTCACTTTGGAAGGAGCAGTCTGTCACAGAACACACTCCTCTGGTTGATGATGACGGTGATGAAGGTTTGTCCACAGTTCTCTTCTCTGCCTCCGTCACCATAGAGTCCAGCTTCATGCTGACCACAGCTCCGGCCCGCCTGATCAGTTTGTCCAACCTGGATGTGTCCTTCTTGCATGTGCTGCCTGCCCAGCACAGCACAGTGTAGAAAAGATCACTGATCATGTGTAGCAGTGACACCTAAGAGGAATTCCCCTGTGAGTTTTGTGAGTGTAAATGCTTATTCCACTAAGGTGACATCACAACTCACACGAGCCATGACTAATGCTTAAGTATAACCTGTGTAATGCTGTCTCTGTGCACAAAAGGCAGTTTCAGTTCAGACTGCTTTCAGTTCTGGCTCTGATTATGATTAGAGCAGAGCATCTGTCAATATCTTCAAAGTTCTCCTAGTACTTTGTAGGAATGGGCAGTCATTTTCAAATATTCAAGTTGAAATGGACACATTCTAAGAATTAATGCAATTATCTTTTATTCTGAAAGAATTATAAAGTGGAAACTTTGGTCAGGAGTAAGCTCAGCTTTACTATCATACTTGCAGCCTCCTCTCGACACTGATCCATGAGAGCTGTGAAAATGAAGGAAAATAAGGAATTTTAGAAATAGCAGCAGCACCCAAAGCCTCTGTTTGATTGGTGAGTTTTCCAGCTGTAGGACTTAGGGCTGCCTAACTAATTATATAAATGTAGAAAACAGATTTAGGTATTTGGTTAGTCCTAATAAAACTTTGTTTGAAACCAATCAAGAATAAATGCCATTCAACTACAGATTTTCTTTTAAAAAGTGAAAATACTACAGTATACTAAAGACGATAACCTAAGATTACTACAGAACTCATTATATCTCACCAAATGTGCTGTTACCCTGGGATCTAGTTTTCATTGTGCATGGCCCCCTCTGCAGCGTTATTTCTTTCAGCCTGATACCCCACCCCCCACTCCAATTGCTCCTCTCCCAGGGGTTGCTATGGCCTTGCATCAACTACGCTGGTATCCAGGATATGCTGACACACTGTGCATTCTGATTGGCTGCCAGCTATGCAAGGGTTGGCCCACAAAAAAGGAAGGAAAGGAAGGGGAAAAAAAAGAAAGGCTGTTATTCTGGTAGTCAGATGGATGGCTGAGGTAGCACAGATCCAGGCAGCACTGAGCTCCATTTTAGAATGAGATAAGTGCTGAGACTGAAGAAAAAAAAAAAGCCAGACGGAGAACAAATGGCTGCTTGGTTTAGAGCATGAGCAGGATACAGTGAAAGAAGAACGTACTGGAAAAGCGTCGGACAGACAGCGAAAAAGAGGAGCACGGACACGAGGGGGAGGCGTGATCATGTACCGAAGAAATGCAAAATCCCATCCCCCAGCTTCCATCCTGATATCCTGACCAAGACGGAGAGTGTGAGAAGAGGAACCAAAAGAAAGAAAAAAAATCCTGAAGACAGAACGAAGAGAGCGAGAGGAGGTACCTTTACCACAAAGAGGAACGGGGTAAATGGAAATGGTCGGGGGGTACTGAGCACACACAGATTCATACCCGCTGACACAGATCGGCACCGAGCCTCCACCGGCAGGCCGGGGCACCACTGGGCATCGGCAAAGTGGCAGGAGAAACCGGGGAGGTGACCGTCGAAGCCAAGCCGAGGTGGAGAGCAGCACTAGAGGACAACAGCGGAGGTAGTCGAGGGGGGGGACGAGGGGACACGGTGTGGTGTGGCGGCTTGACGCTGAGGGAAAGGCAACGGGGGAGGGGCAGCAGAGCTGAGGAGGAGGAAGAGGAGGAGACCAGGGGACTGATGGCTCGTGGCAGTGGCTCTGGGAGGTGGAGCAGGCAGAAGATGGGATTCTTTAACACCCTGCTGCGCTGTAACCTGCCCCCAGACACCCAGAAGGTGGTCGTGTTCTTCATCATGATGCTGCTCATCATCATCAACGTTGTGCTCATGTTCCTGCTGGCCTTCCAGTAGACCGTGCACGCGCACTCACACACACACACACACACACACCTGCATTCTTCTCTATCTCGCAAACACACGAGCAGACACATGCAGGCACTGGATGTAAGGGAAAACCAGATAAACTGAGACGCAAGAAGAGCGGGCGGCTCAGTCTGATGGGTGTCCAACCTACCAGCAGCAGATCGCAGGTACAACCAGGAGAAAAGGAGCATCATTTAACGTCAAAATGCATGATGTGTGTGTTTATATGGGTCAGCAGAAACACGTCTTCAGCTTAACTCGACTGTTTTTATCTGAACTACACAGGAAACTTTGATTTTCTCATGTTGTTATTCATTCATTCAGCTAATCTTGGTTTTAGTTGTCAAGGATTTCAGTTTGTACAGAGAAGGAGTTGATTGAAGGATTCAAATATTATTGTTCTTTACCTTCAAATGGTCTTCAAACTATTCCAAAACTCTTCACGAACATAACTTATCTCATGTTATGCAGGCTATTATCAATTGTAGCTTAAATACGTCTTAGTATTTCTGTTTGGCAATAAAGCTGCTGCACAGAGAATACATATTTATGTAGGAAACATTTGGTGTTCAGTATCTTTGAGATCTCAAGTCGGAGTTTACAAAAAAAAACATCTCTGTATTTCATTTTACTGATTGAAGTTAGAGTAAATCTGATTCTTTCTGATTTGGGTGTAACAGCTGATGTGACACACTCAGTGTTGACCCTGTTACAGCTTTTAGATTAGCATGACTGAATGTGCTGTAAAGATACAACTCTTGAATTTTCTTCCTTGTTTTCTGTCTCTTCTCCACTAGAACTGGTTCGTTTCTCCCTCATTTTCTTCCTGTTTCATTTTTTTTTCTTCCTTGTACTGTGCTGCTGGAAGGAAGTGCTGGCGCTCTCTATAAATCTACGTTTTTAAACTTCCATTACGACGTGCAGTGAGATGAAAAAATGTTTGACCAGGCTACAAGTTCATTTGTACAGGTTAACCATCTCGGCAGCCATCCCAATGTTAGTGATTTTAGTCTAGCATCTGTTAGCCTAGACAGAAAATAAAACAAAATCGGTGACAAAAATGATACTTTTTTGCCAACCCCGATGCAAAAAAATTGGGACGTTGTACAAAATGTAAACAAAAACAGAATGCAATGATTTGCAAATATTTTATTCACAATGGAATATAATAAACATAAAAAAACGTTGAAACTAAGAAATTGTATTTTTTTGTCATTTTCAATCTGATGGCAGTGAAAAAGACAGGACTAACCATAAATGCTGGTTAAAGCTCTATCATTCAAAGAAGATGCTACATGTGAGCACCATCCAAAAATGCTGCCATCTTTTCTGGACCACAGTTAATTTAAAATGGACAGAGGCAAAATGCAAAACTGTTTTGTGGTCAGATAAATCAAAATTTGACTTTTTTTTTTTTTTTTTGGAAACAACAGATGATACATCCTCTATACTAAAGAGGAGAGTGACCACCTGGCCCATTATCAGCAACAGGCATGGGCAGCTTACACATCTGGAAAGGCACCATCAGTGCTCTCATCCAGATGTCTTTTTCAGGAAAGGTCTTGCACATTTCAGCAAGATACCAAGATACCACACATTACAACAGCATGGCTTTTGTTAGATATGTCTTAAACTAAAGGTAAATATTAAAGAGAAATAGAGGAAAACCAGTTGCTCAACTGCCTTTATCGGCTATATGAAGCCCTTGTCATATCGTGAATAGTTTATTGTTGCCGCACGCTCACAAATTAAGTTACACTACACCCACCAAAACACTTGCTTGAAACAGTTAAAGCCATCTCCGGCTACACGTAGATAACTACTGACATCACGTAAGGGAAGTGCTCAGGCCCTCTGCAATGGGCAGAGCCTAGGATCTATACAAGTTGACACCTCCTTTGTTCTGGGCTTCTGCTTCGGGCTTCATCCTTAAGATGTTGTCTGCAGAAGTCCCAGCACTGGTTCTTGTATTAATTCTCTGCCTCATTAAAATAAATAGTTAAACTTTAGGTCTTTTGTAGCGTCATCCTTAAAGGATAAATTGTCTGAGCTGTGCTTCCCCTGGGGTAAAAGGACCGGAAGTGAGCTGTGGATGGTCCATCAGCAACCCTTCATAGAGTCCAGGTGCTGAACTGACCTGCCTGCAGGTCAGACCTCTCACCAATTAAAAACCCATGATGCATTATGAAATAAAAAGTCTGGCAAAAAAGATCCAGGACTGTCGAACAGCTAGAAACTTCCATCAGACCAGAATGGGACAACATTCCCTCTAAAACCTCCAGCCGCTCCTGGATGTTTGCATATTGATGTTAAAAGACGAGGAGATGCTTCACAGAGGTAAACATGGTATTAAGAAGGTTTAACTGAAACAAGGACCTGGAACAACGATTTAGAGATGTGTTGCTGCCAACAAATTCAAAATTACCTTATTTTTTCCTAAAATAAAAGTATAGGTTCTTAAACAACTGTTATATTTACTATGTCACAATTACTATGTTGTGAATGAAATACAGATTTTGGATTTGCAAAGCATTGTATTATGTGTTCATTTACATTTTACCAGGTGTGTAACAAGATCAAAATGTCACAAGATTTGTTATCGAGTTAAAAACAGTCTTGCTGTGGGATTTTTACCATTTCATTGGTGGGAGGTCTCTGTAAAGGTTCTTGTTCTTCACTCTTTCCTGCCATCGAACACTGAGGGCATGTCTGAGTAGACGAGTAAAACTTCCATGTAATCTCTTTTTCTGTGTTTCAACAAACGACCATGTTTATGACCTATATAGGAGAACACTCTTAACTGTTGCCTTAAATAACTTTATTTTTAGTCTCCTTAAGCATGAAGATTGAGAGATTTTATTGAGTCTGACAAATGCTGATGAAGTATTGTGTTCATAATAACATTTTTACAGTAGCTGTGTGCAGGTATAAGTCTTCTGGTGTTCATCTGTTAGACAGAGACGAGCTGTTTATAAAGTCAAATTGCAATGGCTGAAATGGTTTCCTGTAGCGTTCTATGTGGAAGTGAAGCTGAGTGAGTCATTTGGAAAAGGAGCTTCGCTGCCTTTGTAGGGTGTCATAAAGGGGATGAGACTGGTTTTACATGATGGAGAGCAGTTTGCTCAGTGACAAAATGTCACCAAATTCTGACAGATGATTTTTTCCAGCATTTTAAAGGATTTATTAAACCTACTGCCATGCCTGGTACTGATGCTGCTCCCCCAGCAGACCACAGAGCACCTGACACCACAGAGTAATAAAAAATCTCCAACATCTTACTGCACATGATGAAGGATCTGATCTTCTGCAGAAACAAGACTCTGCTCATCCCCTTTTTTGTACATATCAGGGTTGGTGCTCCAGTCCAGCCTGTTGTTCAGATGTACTCCCAAGTATTTGTATCCCTCCACATCCCAAAGTTATTGATGGTCCTGGTTTAGGGTTTTTTTCTGCTCAAGTAGACCACCATCTCCCTTCTCTTATCCATGTTCAGGAGCAGATTCCTATGAAATGAATAAAAGCTTTTATTTCAAAGATTTCCAGGAAACTGTTTGTTATAAGTGAAAAAATATATATATTAGGAAAAAATATAGTTCTGTTTCTGTATGAATTTTTTTTTACAAAAAACAACAAACAAACAAACAAAAAAAAACCATGGCATTTATTTTTTCATAAGAAAACATTGAAATGAAGTTGGCCCTGAATCAGGGTTTTAAATTGTGGCTCCTTGTGAAAAATGAGTTGGAACCCCCTGAGTTCAAAGGTCGCACAGCTTTAATGAGAGGTCAGGAGGTTGTGTTAAACGGTTCTGTGGAGACTCAGGAGAAATCAGACAGGTGAGAGGCCAGGAGACTGGGTTTGTGGAAGTATTTTTTTTTTTTTTAAAACTTATTGTCCAAAATTTGTCTCGGCCTTGTGGACCAAGTATTGCATTTTGTGAAACGAGTGTCTCTTTGTACCCCTATATGTTACACAAGAAGACCACTTTATGCCCTACACTTTTATCCACATCTGATAAGTAGGCAAGATATGTATGTGTGTGTGTGTGTGTGTGTGTGTATTGTAACATGATGCTCTTTTATCTAAAAGCTCTACGCAGTATTTTAGTGTTATCAAATCAGACACAAGCATTGTTTGTCATGTGGTACTGTCTTTAGGTGGAAGTATTATATGTTTTAAGGTGAGCCATTAAAGAGGCAAGATGGTGTGGTTGTGTTGCTAAGCAACAGTGACATTGTCTGTTTTGGGGTTTTTTTCTTCACCGAAAGAGATCACTGAAGCTGAAAAACGGATCACAGTGAAGAAATATTACCCTGTGTCTTATTATAGGCAGGGCAAGAGTTTAATTTTTCTTTCCTGAAGATGACAACAGTCTGAGGAAGAGGGCTGCAGAGCTCCCAGGTTTATCATGGTTGTTGTTGGAACTGCATGAAGGAGGCCTAAAAGCATATGGATGTCGAACTGTTGATGTGGGAGAGAGAGTGTGAAATTTGACAACTGCAGTATCTATATCTCTCTCTTTTCTTGCCTTGTTTTAGTTTGGTTATCGGTGTCTCACGCTTCCGCTTCTCATTTTCGCTGCACCTCTCTTAGATGCTGATTGGTTCGGATTCAGTATTCGGACTGAGCAGCAGTCTGTGTGAGAAATATTGCCATACAGACTGCTGGAAAAGAAAAAAGTCAATGAGTAACCACCTTGAATGGAATTAACAGGGCACAGCACGGTGGAGCAGTGGTTAGGGCTGTTGCCTCACAATGAGAAGGTTCAGATGTTCTCCTTGATCAGTGCAGATTGATGATTCATCATTTAATACAGTATCACTTTTATCCAATGATCCAGAGTTTGTGACCGTCTCTCACTGTTTCACTTTGTTTAGCTGTTAATAACATGTTTGTTAACATGCAGACAAATGGGTGGAATTCTTATTTTCCAGCTTTTGCCTTGGAATGCTTCCATTTCTGCCCATTTTGGTTTCATTTTTTTAAGATGTATTGTTTTCAGTTGCTTTTTAGTCCCTTTTCTAGCCTTCACTTATTAGACTCATCCTGATAACAAAAAACTTGATATGTATCACTCTGTGTTGAAGGAGTTTCAGAAATTCTGCAAACATTCTATACTTTTGCAAATATAATTGCCCCCTGCCAAAGGGCAATGAAGGACAAAAATGGTTTTGCCTGTGTGTGTCTGTGTTTACATCTGTCTGTTACCAAAATGCAGTGGTAACCATGTATTTCAAAGCTAGGCCTTCAGCTGTGTCCTTCTTGAAGAAATTCACCTCTTAATACCATCATTTACGATTCCACAGGTAAAGAAACCGTCATATTTACATAGAATGACAGTATAACAGAGTGTTGTGTCACAGACGTACTTTATACAGCAAGCATTAGCCTTTTGATGCTTCAGTCCAGCTATCAGCCTTAAGCAACAAACAGAATTCAAAACAATTTAATCAACAATTAAATCTCCTTTGACTTCACCCACAGCTGCACCTCAAGCATCATTTGTAACAGAAGCTTCAACACATTAACCTAATAAATATAAAAAAATACTGTTATTTTTTTATTGCCATGGAGGTTAATCTATCCAATCAAAGGACGTGAAAATTCAAACTTCTTCATGGTCCTGCCAGATCAGGGGTGTCAAACTCCAGGCCTTGAGGGCCGCTGTCCTGGAGGTTTTAGGTTTTTCTGCTCCAACACACCTGATTGAAATGGTTTGATCACCTCCTCACCAAATCATCAAGTTCTCCAGGAGCATGGCAACAAGTCATCCATTTAAACCAGGTGTTTTAAAGCAAGAACACATCTAAAACGTGCAGGACAGCGGCCCCCGAGGAATGGAGTTTGGCACCTGTGTGCTAGATGGTCCTAGTGTTGACAATTCAACAACTTATTGGTTAAAGTAAGGTCTTGTGTCATTTATTTTTAGCTACCGAAGTCTGGACTAATGATTCTGAAGACCACAGAAACACATGATGGCTGAAATATGATTGATAAAAGCAATAAAAATACATTTCTAAAAGCTGTACAACTAAGTGAAATACAATTAAAAGAAAAATCTAACCCTTTGTTAAAAACAACAACAGCAAAAACGTTTTCTTTGAAAAAAGTATTTATATTAAAAAGTAAGTCGCTGACCCTGATCACTGAATTTGGAGTCAACCCATTTCAAGACGGCTGCCACAGCTAACTGACCTTAACAAACACAAAAATGAAGAGATAAAACACATTGATTTTATACAGATATTCAGACGGGATCTTAGAAATAAAACATCTCTGTTTTGGTATCTTGTGTTACTCTGAAATGCCTCCCACATATTCTCACTGTCAAAGCTGACACCTCCTTCCAGTTCTGTTCAACACATGTCCCCATTTCACCTTGTTAAAGCCAGGAGTTGGTTCTGCTCCTGAGATGTTGTACATTTTAGGCACCTGAAAGAGAAATCCACATATTTTGGTTATACCTGGAGACAAAAGGTTTCATCTAGATCTAGATTTGTAATGTGGTATATTTACAGTATCTTTTTCAAACCATAGACCTTTGTTACAATTTTGTAGTTTGCAAACCAATGCTGGGACAATCTTCTTTCAAATGTAGTATAAGATTGCAGGGGAGCATTGATCAATAACAATACCTGGTTCAACCTAATGTTTCTAGATTCGACAACTAGAAACGTACCCTCTTTATTTGTTTTATGTCCCTGTGACGACTCTGGCATTACTGCACATGCTGTTTCTCAGTTCTCTGTAACAATTGTAACAGAAACCTGTATCCCTCCTTTGGTGCTTCCTTTTCAGCTGATCAGTGATGGCAGTGTGGTGTACGCCGAAGCCCTCTGGGACCATGTCACCATGGACGTGCAGGAGCTCGGCTTCAAAGCTGGAGATGTCATCGAAGTGGTAGATGCCACAAACAAGGAGTGGTGGTGGGGTCGCATTATGGACAGTGAGGGCTGGTTCCCTGCCAGCTTTGTACGGGTGAGTCAAACTCTGCTCAGTATAAATGTTATATTTTGCTATAAATCTGATTTGCATTAGCTTCTAAGAGTAGAAATTGTAACTGGGCAATACAAAGTTCAAGTAGTCATACTAAGAATTTAAACTTTATGTGAGTAGTTCATACAATAGCATCAAATGGCTCTTTTGGTACTTTTTCTTCAGTGAAAGAAATCTATTTTTGTTGTGCCTGAACATGTCCACTTCTGTCATATTTCATACCTGAAAAGTAAAGGACAGCTGCAGGTGATTGTCAGTAGGGATGCACTGATATCACGCTTTTTTAAACCAAATACAAGTACTTACATTTGGGTACTTGCTGATACCAAGTGTCAGTACAGGTACTAAGAAATACCATTACACTTCTTACATTTAGTAAAACGTCTAATTACAAATTTAATTCATTTCAACAGGTAATTTGTATGCTGAAATTTTGGATTTTGAACTATTTTTCTCCATTAAAAAAATTAAATGTAAACAATTTGTTCTGACGCCACTCCCGCTAAAAAAAAACCCCACTTATCATATTTACCAACCATCCCAAGAATAGATTTTCAGCTCAACAGAGGTACTATTCCTATTCAAGAACGTTGCTAAAAGCTGATTTATAAACAACAGTAAGAAACAACTGAAGCGACAAACTTTCTGTCACTCACCTCTTTAAAAGATGTCCGGCTCATAGTACCACAAGTGGAGAGAGTGCAAAAAAGACACTGTTTGAAAGCATTAGCCTAGCATTAGCTTAGCACCTTTCTCTGAGATTGTGTCAGTAGCTGTTACTCATTAAGCATCTTTCCAGGCAAGGTGTGGAAGATATCTACCCTCCCCAGTTCATCCTGTCCTCAGAGTTGTATAGATTAATGACTTGCTGACTTGCTCAGCTTTCCCAGATAATTCCTCCTTTTAAATAATGTCCTTGTCCTCCTCAGTAATGATGATGACAGCCTTTATCCTCTTGCCAGGGATTGTCTGCAATAGTCTTTTCCAAATAAAGCACCTATTGGTGAGCAGTGAGACTGTCCTGATGTTCATGCTCAGATCCACTCACTGACAGACTGTAGCCGTTTCCCGCTGCTATTAGTAAACGCTCTGAACTTGGCGTAGTGTTGTTTTTTTGGATGTTTTTATCCAAATGCTTGTGTTGAAAGTGCTAGATTTCCTCCATCTGCTTGACAACTTTGCTGAACATCATTTGCAGCCTGCTTTGCTTTTTGTCGCCGTTGATCATTTGAAAATACCTCCACACAGCTGCTTTCTTTTCTTCTTCTGGTGGTGTTTATTGGAGGGCAGCAAACAACGGTATGGTGCAATAGCACCACCAAATGGTAAGGTGTGTGGCTCAGGACAGCCAACTCATAAAAAAACCTACCTCATTGCTCCTCCTTTACCTCCTGACTGCTAAACTAAGAGGTGAGCATCATATTCCCCTGAAGTGGTATTGAGTACTGTGGTATCGGAACACTTTATTGAGTACGAGTACACGAAGTATTGGATTGATACCCAATACTGGTACTGGTATTGCTGCATCCCTGACTGTCATTTAGAGGATCTGTATATTGATTTTCTGCCCTCTCACATGTGGAAAGTTCTCCTCTCCTGTAATCTTTTTTTTCAGTGCACAATAACACAGCAGAGTCCTCCAAACACTTTGATAAACTCCCCATCAGAAAACAGCTCACTGATTTTGCTTGTTTAGTGAAAACTAGTCTTGATTGCTTCAGTCCTGGATGTGTAAATCTTGTAAATCTTGTTCATGCCTGCTCTGCATTTCTCTGTGTGTTGAGTCTGATGGGACCGGTTCCAGCTGTGATCTCTAACAACAGCCGTCTGTTCTCCACAAACTGAGCTCACTGCTTTGCTACTGACTTCAACAGATAAACATTTAGAAGCTCAGAGCTAGATTAAAAATCTACATTTTTGGATCTGTCTTAATGTGTGCTGACATGATGGTAACTAACTCACTACCTGCTTACTAGTGGACAGACTCAGCTGTGAGCTGCTGATGTAAACACCCGCTTGCCTTCAAAATAAAAGCACTTTAAAAGCACAGCTTTAAAAAGGGTTTAAATGCATAATAATTTATATTTCTTGATGATGGCTTTATGTGTGGACTTTGCATGCTTCATTGGTTCATTTGTGAACAATCAAAGGTGGCTTAAAGTGAGGATCATCTTGTGGCAATGTTTTTTTTTAAAGATCTGGCAAGTATTTTGTTTTCTTACATAGGAATTACAATACAGACAAAAAACTGAAGAGAATTGTTTTGACAGTGTGATGGAAACTAAGGTAAATTTGTTAAAATAATCCTGATATTCAGTTCTCTGTGTAATGTAAAGTCATCAAAGAATATTAAAGAAAAAGGTTAAAACAGAAACAACTGGACTTCTATACTGTAGCTTTCTCAATTCAAAAGTTCAAAACTTTTGACTTGAGAAAGCTCCTCCTTTGTGGATTTACCATGTCCTGGATGATTGAGAATCTAAATCAGCATATCATCAAAGAATAGCCACCCTGGATTTACTGTTACTTGTTTCCCATCAGAGTGGACTGCCTCATGTGTCCAAAGCTAACTAAAAAAATTGTTGCAATCAAGGGTGCCACACCCTTTTTACTATATCTTATTTTATAAATGGACGCACGTTTTTAGCCAATCAGGCTATTCAAAGCACTTCACAACACAATCTGTGCCCTCATTTCCTCATCCACACAGCACTGAATTTCTACATAGCAAATCTGAATAAATCATTCTATAGAGACTAATCAGTGCTTTATACTCCATTTATACACCAATGGGGCACATCGGAGTCAATGAGGGGTTCAGTGTCTTGCCCATGGACACTTGGACATGTGACTGCTGCCAGGACTCAACTGCCAACTCTCTCATTGGAGGACAACTGCTCTAATCACTGAGCCACAGCCACCCAATTTATGTTTTATAACAGAAAACATCAATCCCCCTACAGCCAGATTTAGTTTTTTTTTTGTCATTATTCTCATTAAATGTAGCAAATGTTGTAAATTAGGTTACTTTAATATTCTCTATGTGTGAACCCTTAGTCAAAAGAGTACCAAAAATGTTTTTGTTGTGCTATACATAATGACAATAAAGATTTTTGATTCTTATAATAGCTCGCAAAACTGTAAGCACGAGAGTATCTTTATAGTATGAAAATCCAAGTTCATGCTCTGCTTTCATACTCCTTTCTGTATTATCTTCAGTTGCGTGTGAACCAGGATGAACCTGTGGAGGAATATCTGGCCAGTCTGGAGGAGGCCCAAGCTGGAGATGAAGAACGAGCGAGTCTGGGCTTAATTTTAGGACCTGGTTTACCCTGCAAGGAACAGATGAGAGCCAACGTCATCAATGAGATCATGAGCACAGAGCGAGATTACATCAAGCACCTGAAAGACATTTGTGAGGTCCGAACCAAGTTATTTCATGGCATGTTTTTATTTGAGTACAACTAAACACAATCCTTACCCATGAAATTTACTTTTCCTTAAGATGCCAGCCCTTAAGTTTCCTCTTTACCAGTAAACTAGCAAAGTGCAGATGATAGTCATTTTTTCCTTGTTTTCTGGAAATTTTTGAAAAGTAAAATATCAACCAAAAGTCCCAATTACTGTTTAACAGACAAGTACCCTGAATGTTGTTTTTTTTGTTTATTTAACTCAGAGAATAAACGGACAATTCAGATCTAAATAATTTACCAAACGGTACCAATATGTGATAAAAGTGAAGGCAAAACAGGGGTTATAAAAATCTAACCCCCCTCACAGACATCACAAAGTCCTAAAGACAAGGTATGACTGGTTGGTGTAAGGCAGTGCTTCCCAAGCCTTTCAGCTTCTGACCCATGACATTACAGCAGCAGAGTTTTGTGACACCAACTGTCACTTCATAAAGTGTACAAGTACTTCTAATGAGTCTAACAAACAAAACTACAACCACATCACAAACAAACAGTAAAGGGTTTTTTATATATCAATTTATGACTGCTGTTTTTTACATTTTATAACAATTGTGGCAAAAATGTGCTAAGAGCAATCTTTTGTCAATTTTATTTGATTGCTAGAAATCATCTCAAGATCCCACAGTGGGCACCCAACCCCAACTTTGGGAACCACTGGTGAAATGGAAATTGCAATTCTTTGAGATGTGTGTAACTAAGGGTCTAATCCTGGAATGATGAACTGTTTTTTTTTTTAAACAAACTTTACCAAAATACCATATTTTGTTTAAATATTAAATGAAAAATGACTTCCCTCTCCTTCTCATCTCCACAGCTACATGCTGTCTGAGTAGCAAACTAGTGACTACCGGTGTAGCTGATTTGAACTGAACCAGCTTAAAGTAGGGGAAGGAGAGGGTTGACTATAGTGATTATTTGAATATTGACTTTTTAGTTTTAGTTTAGTAACTAAGAAAGTAAAATTAGAACAAGTAAAAAAATGCCATGTTTTTGTCTAATTACTGGGATAGAAAACATATTTTAAGTCAAAAACTGGTGAATCAAAACAAGTTTGCATCCTCACTTTAGAAAATGGGGGAGCAGGTGCTCCACCTGCTCCATTGAGCAGGTGCCTGTGTTAGCAGCTAAAACAACAAAAGTTTGGGAAATATATTTTCTCAGTTTAGGAAACCATGTGTACTGTTTTAACTATTAGTCCCTCCTCATACTTAATGATGATCCCGGCACTATAGTGTAAAAGATTTATCCAGACTGGATAGTCATTGCAGTGTCTTAGTGAGGTCTTCAGGTGAGTATGAAAAAGCAGTGGGACTCTGCCTGAATAGGAATTTGAGCAAGGACTGGCCATGCTGGTTTCCTGCCTGGGTTATGACTGTGATCATGACACAATCATGGAAACTGCATGCACGATTGTTTGCCTAGTGCACACATGTCAAACTCCATTCCTCGAGGCTCTCCTGCATGTTTTTTTGATGTGTTCTTGCTTTAAAACACCTGGTTTAAATGATGACTTGTGGACATGCTTCTGGAGAACTTGCTGATTTGATGAGGGGGTAATTAAACCATTTGAATCAGATGAGTTGGAGCAAAAAACCCTAAAACTTCCAGGACAGTGGAGCCTTGAGGCCTAAAGTTTGACACTCCAGGCCTAGTGTGTTTCTGTGTTAGCTAACTGCTGGGACATGCCTCAGCCCACCCATGACCCTGGATAGGACAAGGGGGTACAGGAAATAAGAGAATGAGGTCTGGCAGGTATATTCAGGGTGTACTTGGCTTCTCGCAGAATGACAGCTGGAGACCATGAACAGAATAAGTGGGTAAAGAAAAAGCATGAATAGGTGGAGGTCCAGCACGTTCTGACTCTCTTTTTGTTTTGCTCAGGGTTACATCAAACAGTGCCGTAAGAGGACAGACATGTTCACTGAGGAGCAGCTCCGTACAATCTTTGGCAACATTGAAGAGATCTACCGATTCCAGAGGAAGTTCCTGAAAGGCCTGGAGAAAAAGTTCAACAAGGAGCAGCCACACCTCAGCGAGATCGGCTGTTGTTTCCTTGAACATGTAAGCTTATTCGTTAAAGCGGGTGAAAGCAGCTCAAATCTAGAGACTGACAGGAAGGTTGTTTTTTTAACAATACGAATGTCCCAGGAATTTGAATAAATGTAAAAAAATGGCATAAAATAGGGTAGCAATACAATACACATCTCAATATGTACCATGTACTTACCATGTATGTACTGGGTCTGTACTACATACTAACAGGATACTTACCTGGTATAGAGCTGGTTCCTACTGGAGTCATACCTGATACTTACAGGTTGCGTACTGTGTACTTACCAGGTGCATTTCAGGTATTTACCTGATAATTACTGTACTAGGTACAAATTTAGTACATCCTGGCTATGTCCTTAGTATGTACCAGGTACGTATTGTGCACTTACCTATTACATACCTAGTACATACTGGATACATACATAGTACGTATCATGTACCCATGTCAGTCCGCCCAGTCTGCTGTCTAACTACAAATCCCTCCTTTTTTGTCTTCCACGTGCAGCAAACAGATTTCCAGATCTATTCGGAATACTGTAACAACCATCCCAACGCCTGCATCCAGATCTCCAAGCTGATGAAGGTCAACAAGTATGTGTTCTTTTTTGAGGCCTGTCGACTGCTCCAGAAGATGATCGACATTTCACTGGATGGCTTCCTACTCACTCCAGTTCAGAAGATCTGCAAGTATCCGTTACAACTGGCTGAGCTCCTCAAATACACCAACCCCCAGCACAGGTGACTGCAAACTTGAGTTTCTCAAGAACTAATACCAACCAGACAATTGAGCCAACTACCCTAGCATTTTAGCCACTAGTCAGTGGTTTTTAAACCTTGTTTTCTTAGATTTTGCAGTTTTGCAAAACTCTTTATAACTGCTGCTGCTAGTTTGTTTCCCCATCAACAACAAGCTAGTCTTTTCTGATTGGTGAGATGTGACAGTGAAAAGAAATCATCACTGGTCACGTTGAGCAAACTCAAAATCTACTATTAAAGATACAATCTTTATACTTCTGCGGAAACTGCTTTTTTTAATAGTGTGATGTGCTTTTGTGCAATCAGATTACCAAACTTCTTGCATCAGGACTGTTATGTTTCATATATACAGCATCAGAGAGTATTAGAAAAACACTTAGTTTAATTTGTCACAATATAGCATAAACTGCTGCACAAAAGCATTATAACCTGCACCTTGCTTATGCTGGTGTAGATTCTCAGTCATCCAGGCCATGGTAAATTCAAAAAAGGTTAAAAAACAAAAACAACTGGACTTCTATTCTGTAGTTGAAGACGTTTCGCTTCTCATCCGAGGAGCTTTCTCAATTCAGAAATAGAGAGTGTGGAGTTG
>NC_051450.1:7268766-7293244 GCF_001649575.2 Kryptolebias marmoratus | reverse complement strand
CCTTCTCCTTCCCTTCTGTCTTCGTGGGGACGTGTTCAGCCCGATGCTGTAGAGTTCTGATAACAGAGAGTTTGTGTTCCAGAGGGTGGTGAGAGTCAAACAGAAGGTACTGATCTGTGTGGGTTGGTTTCCTGTAGACTTCAATGTTGAGACTTTCCATGTGAACCCGACAGGAGAGCTGAATCGCCTTAAACAGCAGCTCGGTCTCTCACTTGAGCCACAAATCAGGCGACAGTTATATCTCACCTTAAGTCTGACACGACCAGAAAAAAAGGGAAATGCTCCCTCTGAGTCTGGGGTAAGTTTTTGCCTCAAGCGGAGGAGTTGAAGTATTTAAGAGGGATGGTTCATGAGTGATGGCGATATGGAGCAAGAGATGGTTTGACAAATTGAGGCCTTATCCACATGAGAGTATTGCTGAGCTGAAAGGCAAAGCTCTCAATTTACTGGTCTGTCTATGTTCCAACTCTCACCTATTGTCATGAAGTATGGATCTTTATCAAAAGAACACAATTCTGGGCAGAACCTTGGGAGTAGTTGGAGAATGTTACTATTGATGTCTGGGATCCCCTCCTAGACCTGTTGCTTCATGACGTGTGAACAGATAAAATGAAGAAGGTGAATGGATGGATGGATGGATGGATGGATGGATGGATGGGGTCAAAGAACATATTTATTTCCCACATTAAGTGACATTTTATAAAATTACTTGCCAAGTAGTTTTTGAAACAGGTTTTCCTCCTAGTTTTCACCAAGAACATTTCAGTTTGTGTGCAGTATAGCACACCATTAGACACATGTCATAGATTTGTGGGGATTAAGTCTTTAAAGACAATGACAGAAATCATATTTACCAGAGGCTCCTTTATTTTCCAAACACAAGTTAATAGAAGCTCAGTTCTAGAAGGTCACATTCATTTATTGCAACAGAGTTGCAATTTATGTTTTATCATTTACTGGATGAGAATAAAGTTCTCTGACACAGAATGATGATCTATGTCAGGCTTTCTTGATGTACGTGCCATACATTTAGTCCTTTTGAGCTTTCAGAGGATTTCTCAACGACAGGAATGTAATAAGCTTATAATCTTACTAAATGTTACTCCTGTTTCTCCAGGGACTACAGGGACGTGGAGGCAGCCTTAAATGCGATGAAGAACGTGGCCAGACTGATCAACGAGAGAAAACGGCGCCTTGAGAACATCGATAAGATCGCCCAGTGGCAGAGTTCCATAGAGGACTGGGAGGTCGGCGTGCTTCATTCCTCTTAGATCTTCCGCTTCATACCAGAAAATGCAACTGTAATCAGTCTGGCAAGCAAGTAACAGCTATGTGTGTTTGATCTGATCTTCCCAGGGTGAAGACGTTCTAGTCAGAAGTTCTGAACTCATCTTTTCAGGGGAGCTGACCAAGCTAACCCAGCCTCAGACTAAGAGTCAACAGAGAATGTTTTTTCTCTTTGACCATCAGATGGTGTATTGCAAAAAGGTATTTCAGTCGATTACACCCAATATACGATACACTAGTTCTTTTTAAAGCTGTTAGATTTCCACACAAAGTCTCACAAGCAAAAAATATTTCATTTCCATTTACTATAAAATGTTTGGCATTGCTCATATGGGGGAGGTTACTGAGTTTTTGTTGGATCACAGAATTACTTCCTAACCAAGAGTCATTGTTTTACTGCAAAACTATTTCTTTCTGCTAGAATTGGGGTCTCCAACAGATGTTCAGGATTGTCACTTTATGATGGTGCTTTTGGCTTTAAGTTCATAAGTATTTGTCAATACGTGGGTGTTTTAGAGCTTTAGTCACATGGTCTTTCACTTCTGCCAAAACCATCACACCGACTCTAAAAAAACAATTGTTCAATTAGAATATGAAATATTTCAGACCTTTGCAGACATGTGCTATCATTACAAGATAATTTTTATGTAGTATCCTATTCTGCTGACAAAGCTTAAATAGGGAGTATACAATTATTTCCTTAGGTGAAGAACAGCCAGTATTGTTGGTTCCGTCACTTTTAAAACTATCTGTCTCAAACTCTTGTTTTCCTATTTATAGTTTCTTCACTAAGTTTTTTGCAATCAAACTACTTTAGCGTACTTGGTGCTATTTGAACCATTCATGTATCAAAACATTCAGCTGGATCAGGAAGAGTATCATATCATGTGCATCGTACAGAACCAGGTCCTCTTCAAAAGTTCTCTTATCCATCCCAGGATAATAAGACTTATATATTGCCTTTTTAACTTCTCCAAGTAGTTTCTCATTCTCCCATTCATACACTGCTTTCATTTTTGAGCAGTACAATGGATTAGTGGTTAGCACCATTGTCTCACAGCAAGAAGGTCCTGTGTTCAAACCCTGGGTTGGACCTGGGGTCTTCCTATGTGGAGTTTGTGTATTTTTGCACTTTTTATATTCTCATTCATAAACCAGTAAGCATGTAGCATATAGTATGGGCATTGGGGCGCACAGGACCGTATGGCATGCTGCAGGGACTGGGGATTGAACCCCAACCTCCACCCCAGTGCAATCTGCTGAACTTTGCTAAACTGCTATTTCCTTATGCGCCCCACAACTTTGGACTAGTCTTCCAAACACCATCAGCATTCAGACACTTCCTTTTCAAAGCTGCATTAAAAGAAACTTATATTTGTTAGAAATTATTGGTCTGATCTGGTATAGTTTTATTCATGATATATTTCCTGTTTTAACACATGCCTCATTTCATTCAGTTTTTCTAGATGTCTTTTACTGATGTCTCTTTGTATTGTGACTTTTTAAATGATTGTTCTTGATTTGTATTGTGCCGCCTTCTTGACCAGGACTCCCTGGAAGGAGAGATAATTTATCTCAGTGGGACCTTCCTGGTAAAATAAAGAAGAAATAAGCAAATAAAAACAGTGTGCTTTGACTTTTGGGTCTTATAACTTTTATACTTTTATACTATAAATCTTCAACTCCATTTAAAATAAAGTTTCCCATAGAAATTCAATAAGATCTCTTCAATTTCTTCAAAACATTGTTTTCTTTAAAATTTGCTTCAGCAAACTGGCTCTCTTTTTTGTATTTTTATGTTAATGTTAGCTAATGGTTTGCTACTTCTAGCTTTTAGCTACACTTTTGCTACTTTTAGGTTTTAGCTAGTGTTCTGCCCCTTTCATCTTTCAGCTGCAGTTTTGCTAATTTTAGGTTCTATTTTGCTGATTTTAGTTTTAGCTATTGTTTTATAATTTTAGCTACCTTTTTTGTTATTGTTAAAATCTATTTAGCTCATTTTAGATTTAGTATTTGTTTTGCTGCAACTTTGCAAATTTTTTCTTTGGTATCTGTTTTGCTACTTTTGGCTTCTGATTTGTTCAGTTTAGCTTTGGCATATATTTAGCTAATTTTAGCTACGTTTTGTTAATTTTGGTATCTGCTTTGCAAATTTAAGCTACCGATCTGTGCTTTTAGCTGCTGTTCTGTTAATTTAAGCACTCTGTTCTGCTTGTTTTTTAGCTTCAGCTCTGCTTGTTTTAGCTTTAGCAATTCAGTTTTAGCTTCTTCAGCAAATTTCAGCAAAGTCATTCGGCACTCAACATTTGCGCTGGGTTGGGTTTCATTACTTCTCCTCATTGCAGGATCTCTTGCGCCGGGACATTCTGTACTACAAGGGTCGGGTGGACATGGATCAAATGGAGGTGATAGACGTAGAAGATGGCAAGGAAAAAGATTTTAACATCAGTGTGAAGAACGCCCTGAAGCTTCGGTCGTTGACTGGTGATGAAGTTCACCTCCTGTCTACCAAGAAACCTGAGCAGAAGCAACGCTGGCTCAGAGCCTTTGCCGACGAACGGAAGCAGGTCCACCATGACCGTGAGACAGGTCCGATATACGCAACGCTCATGCTGCAGTGCCGTGTGTGGGCTGCGACTGGTCCTAAAATTGGTGAGATGGGAGATACTGAGTTACAACAACTGTTGATCAGGTTCTTCACCAGTCTAAGCTTTAGGGGAGAGTGGCAAAGAGAAAACCACTGTTGAAGAAAACGCAGAATAAATCTTGACTAGACTTATCTGAATGGCATGTGGAAGACTCCACGATCAAGTGCTACTCGGCACCAGGTCTTGGAAGGCTTGTAAAAGCAGCGGGACAAATGAATGCTGCAAAATATAGAGAAATCCTGGAGGACAATCTGTTGCTGTCTGCAAAAGAACAGTTGTCGCTGAGTCTCTCCATCTCACCTGCTGAAGCTTAGAACTCCTTCAGAGAGCTCACAGGTTTCGGTGGTCTCTCTCACTATTCTCCTTCTTGGTCTCTCAATTTATGAGGACGACCTGCTATTGGTACATGTCCCAGATTCCTTTGATTTCCTGGGGATGTTTAGGGCCTTGAAAATCCTTTTGGATCCATCCCCTGACTTGTACTTTTCAATAATCCTTTCTCTGAGTTGAATTAGGACAGTCACTTTATAGGGGGTGAATATGTATGCATTCACTTATTATACATTACATATTTTTATTTATTTGGCATTACTTTATGGTAATTGGATGTTACTTTGTTTTGAAAAACTACTAATAGAAATAGTAATAAAGTTTAAAACTGGTCTATAGTTACTGTATGTTTTCTTTGATAGTGTAACTTGACACTAACTAAACTGTTTAAAAAACAAATTAATATGTATACTAAAATAAATTCAATAATAAACAACTTCATGCTCTGTACAGTTTATGTCTGAAGTACACATTTTTAAAATTCAGCATGTAGTGTAAAAAAACTGCTCACTTGGACGGACTGCCGACGAGGCAACTCTACCACTCATTCACTACAGTAGTCTGATAAAAATCACGTAATGAAACTTTATATGAAATGTCTTTTATTGCATTTGAAAAAAATTGCTGAAGCACGGTTTGAAAAGTTCCCTCAGAATGAAAAATTATCTTTTTGTTTTGTTCATTTCTCAGGTTTCTCTCTAACTGAAGTCCAAAAGAAACAAGCTATGCTGAATGCCTGCAAGAGACACCCAGCTGGGAAACCCAAAGGTATGTGTTTAGGAACATTTTTTTAGACTTTATGAAGTTACACACTCACCATCCACTTTATGAGGTACACTTGGTCATTTGCTAGTAGCAACGCCTATCGTTTTAACAAGGGGCCTGCAGTGAAAGCTATACGTATGAAATGTTGCCATCACACTTTGGAGTCAGCATCTTTGACTGTCTTCACCATGAAGGTTTTTCCAACTCATAATCTAGCCACCTTCTAACAGGTCATTTAGGTCATGGAGAGTGTAGCATGGTTGATATGCTGTGTGAAGGAGTCCTAAAGCAGTTATCAGCCACCTATGGCAGCGGTTCCCAAACTTTTCAGCTTCTTACCCACAAAATAAAAGCGTCAGAAGCTTGTGACCCCAAATATTCCCACTTTAATCTTCCAAATTCTGTTATTAAACAAGAACATCATGACAACGCCACAACCCTGTTAACTACGATACTAGTTTCATTAATGATTATTGTTGCATCTATTCTTTGCAGTAATTATGGTGAGAATATGCCGTTAGTTTTTTTTATTTCTGGAGATCATTCGGGGACGCTCACTTCACATTTCCTGACCCACAATGGGGTCCCGACCTCAACTTTGGGAACCTATGGGACAAAGGCACATTGGGCAGATAGGAAATGTTCATACTGCACAGAGTGGGACGCGTTACCAATAACAAATGTTTGTCTGAAAGTTAATAGAAACTTTACGAACCCGTGTATCATTCGTTCTTTCCATTTTCAATTGATTATCAAAAATCAAATAATGAAAAACGGACTGTTTATTTTGTTTTTTGTTTTGCATTTTCACCAAAAACGAAAAAAACACCTGGTTTTTCATATTTCACTTTTAGGCTAAGATTGAAAACACGAAATGGAAAAACAGGCAGCAGGACAGAATTTGATTTTAACCCTCTCAAGGCAGACGTTGCAGATTTGCAACAGCGAATTGCATATACCTAATTACTCCACATTCATATTTTATGAGCCTTATTTTACTCAGATGATAATTTCCCCCAAATATCTGATTTTTCCTGTTACTAAAACTTAATTTGAGCCTGAGAGGGTTAATATTTAATTGGTCGGGTTTTCAGGAAAATGTTGAGAAATGTCCACTGGAAGCTCTCTGCAGCTTTCCTTCAGGTTTCTGTGTTCCTTGTTGCTACAGGCTAAACAGAAAGAAACAGAAAGAGCTAATGAGAGATGAGGACTAGTGGTTACTCCTGTTGGTTCTTAGGCCCAGTCTCAATACTCGCACTCGCACCCTCATTCCACCCTTGTGTCCTTCAAATGCGCGTTCATGCTGAAGGGTTTGAGTGTGTAGTGTGTCCCAATTCTCCGGAGTGCTCTTTAGCCCCGCCCCCTTTGTGTACTACATCCGGCCTTCAGCGAAGCCCGCATCCAAGCGGACTTGGGCGAAGTGTTTACCCACAATTCATCGCTGCATGTGACGTTTCTTTTTTTTTAATTTTTTTATTATCTTTATTCATATTGAAAGGGTTTTGAAATAAAAGGTGGATATATGGCAGTGGTTCATTACTGTCACAAAAAAAGCAGTTTTTAAATGTAAAGTATTGAAATAATTCTTGTTTCACTCTGCTGTACAGGTGGGAATACTATCAAACTTTGCTCTCTATTCAACAAGTCATAACAAAACACATCTGAACAGCCAAATATCTCCTGCAATGACTTTGGAGAGCAAATATACCTTTACTGTACTTTTAAAATTGTACTGGCATCTTCTTAAAATATCAAAACAGCGACTGGTCCCACCGTATTGGATGTCACAGTTACGGCCCAGAGGCGCAAGTAGAAGATGTAACCTGTACTGTCCCAATTCCCCAATTCTTGCATGCTTGTAACCTGCGCACACAAACCCTTCAGTGCACTTCGACTGAGTACACACTTCATAGAGGGGCGTAGGGTGCGAGTATTGGGACCGGGCCTTAGAGAGAGCAGAGATCCGTCCAACATGGCGGTGACGGCGGATGCGCTCCAGGACGTAATAAGGCGTCTACATATTTGTGTTTGTTCAGTGTCAATTAGGACCAGATAATCCAGTCAGACCCATCAGCCATGGAGACTTACGTATTGTTTCGAGGATCAAACCGCTGTTAAACGAGTCCTCGATCTGTGGTTCTAGCGCCGCCATACTGTCCACTACATTACCTTAGCTGCCGCATACAGTCACTTACGGGTCACCTAAATCTGACCAAATAAATATTAAAATCAAATTTTGTCCTCTTGCCTGTTTTTCGATTTCGTGTTTCTGATCTTAGCCTAAAAGTGAAATATGAAAAACGAGGCATTTTTTTTTTTTTTTTCGTTTTTGGTGTTATAATAAAAAACAAAAAATAAAATAACCAGTCCGTTTTACATTATTTAATTTTTGATTGGCAATTGAAACTGAAGAACGAATGATACACAGATGTTTATGATATACAAAGGCTGTGAATGATACAGATTAGGCCTAACACTCTGATGTCGCTTTCATCACTCCTACTAACAGCCTGATTTCATTCATGTCTTTCTTTCCTCAAAGTAAATCGATTTTTCTTTTAATTTCAGTGCCTGGAAAAAAAACAAAAAAACAACAACTTTTGCCCAGTTAGAACTCAGATATTTTTTTGCCTGCTGCCTGTAGCTGTGCGGCAAAGATACAGCAATGACATATAAGCTACTGTTATTGCCACTGTCCCGTTTTCTCAGGTATTGACCCTTCCTGTTGTACCTTTTATGATTTGCTCTTCCACCCCAGCAGTGACCAGGCCGTACTGCGACTTCCTCCTGCGGCAGAAACACCCCTCCCTTCCCACTGCTCTGCCCCAGCAGCAGGTCTTCATGCTGGCCGAGCCCAAGCGCAAAACCACCTTCTGGCATAACATCGGCAGACTGACTCCCTTCAAGAAGTGAAACCTGGGACGGGAAAACGCGAGACAAAGTGTCACGGAGGGGGCGGGCAGCTGAAGTCCAAAAGCGAAGCGCTCTCTGCTCATGCCTGAGAAGACCCCTTTTTAACTGTCCCTCTTTATTTCTTTCCAACTTGTAACCTTTTCCAGGATTAATATACTGACTTGTACAGAAGCAGATGATTATAATGAGGAGGAGATTATTTTTATGAAAGCACTTTATAGGTTGACGAATAATCAGATATGAGAATGATTTCCTGGAGTCAAACAGGGAGAGTGGACTCGTTTTTTTTAACCTACTTCTGCTACTTCTGAAATCAAAAGTTTAACTCCTACTGTACCTCTGCGGTGACCGGGACTCATGGCTGAGCTGCCTTTGTGGAAATGTTGCCTGTAAACGAAACTGTGTGGTTTTTAATCTGCCGTTTTGTCATTTCGTTTCACAATTTGACAAATTTGCCAACTTTTCATTGTGTCAGAAGATTGATTTCAATCTGTTGGTTTGTTCTATGTTTGCTTTAAAGAAAAAAAAGAGAAAAGAAAAAAGAAAGAAAAGGAAAATTGGGTTGAGGCTAAAACTCTTTGTGCTTCTCTCCGTGCTGATATATTTTGTAACCATTTCAAAAAAACATTTGAAACGTTCCGTGCTCTCCCATCTGTACGCTTTCGAACTATATTTTCTCTGATTCAGTTGTTGGACTGTGCTAATGCTTCATACGATGCAGCCCAAAGAGTTTGAGAAGATTTTTTTTTTTGTTGTTGTTGTTTTTTTTCCCCCAACAAGCAGCAGTAAACCTGCACGATCGAGCAAGCCCGATTCTCAACTTTTCCTTATGCCTACTGTGGTAGTGAAAGTAAGCAACCTACTCTTTTTTTCCCCTCACTTTATTTTATTTTTATATTTTTTATTTAATAAAGTGCCATTTCAGGTGTGACATGGACAACTTACAATGACATGCATGGATGTGACGAACTAATACTGTGAAGAATCTCTTCTGTTTTGTTTTGTTTTGTTTTTTTTATCTCTGAAGAACCCTGATTGCTCAAACTAATCTGACTGACAGGCGTCGTGGTGTTTTTACTAAGCTGACAGGATTGTACACACTCACATCAATTCTATTGTCTACCAGTGCTTCTAATATCCAGTATTCCTGCTCTGTTTATCTGGTCACCAGTGTAATCTCATCTCAGATCAGTGCAGCCCAGTGATGTTGCTCTGTAAGTGCATTCAGTGAAGTGTACTCCCTCCAACCTTCTGTTCAAATGGTACACAATATTAAACATTCCTAAGCTAAGAAAAGGTCTGGCTCATTATTTGTTGTGTAAGAAATATGGCACTTTATAGATTATGACAGATTCAAGTCTATTTTTAAGTTAGCTTCCGTTTTTTCTGTTTTTAGTAAAGTTTACATTATTTTTAGTTAGTAACACTAATATGTGCATAACATTTGTGTATAAATCTTTTTCCTACACAATAGAAAATAAAGGAATGAATAATTTTCACAGTATTGAACGCAAAGTTTTTTCAAAAGTCGTTAATTTTATGCTTTTGTTTCCCCACATGTTGGTGTAATTTGATTAATTGTTTTCATTCCATTGCTCAAAAAGTGAGGAATTTTGACTCATGACATATGTGTGTGACGTTCATGGTACATTCCTGTTACGCCTGTTAGTTTAAATGTGCAAGTGGCTCCTGAGCTCCTTTGTTAGTTCTCACTGCTTCGCTCTCTGACCATGTCTTCATGGCCTGCTAGGTGGCCCTGGTGTTGCAAACTCAAAATCTGATTGGGTGTTTGACCATATAGCAACATGTGATCACCAAAATATGGTAAAATATGATGCCTGAAATATCTTTGAACATTCTGGTTGGGACGGGATCCAGCAGACATGTTGATGGTTTAGACCAGGGGTAGGCAACCCTGGTCCTCGAGGGCCACTATCCTGCATGTTTTACGTGTTTCTCTGCTCCAACACACCTGATTTGAATCAATGGGTGATTAACAGGCTTGTGCAGAACATGAAGAGGTAATTTAACCACTGAATTAAATGTGTTGGAGCAGGGAAACAAGTAAAACATGCAGGATAGTGGCCCTCAAGGACCAGGGTTGCCTACCCCGGTTTAGACTAAGCTGTTATTTTTGACAATTCATAGAGCTCAACAGGACGAAAATAATCCAAACACAAATCAGGTTCTAATGATATCTAAAGGTGCTTCATTTCATGATGAACAAGTAACAACAGTAGGAAGGATGGTGTAAATTTTCTCTTGAATTGAAATGATTTTATTTTATGAAGAATCTCATGATGTCATCACTATATAGTTACAGGGATACATGGCTCAACAAAGATAGAACTCTTCATTAGTCTAGCTACAGTTCTAAAAAGAAACCTGGGGTTGTTCTTATACTCTTCTATTAAAGATGAATAATATACAGTCCTAGCTTTAAGAATGGCTTACTTGTATGCTAGCAGGCTATCTCTCCAGGTTAAAGGAAATTCTTCCAAGTTAGAGTGCCATTTTCTTTTCAACTTTCTACTTTACTGTCCTAAAGTACATAATTCTAAATTAAACCAAGGAGCCAGCTTCCTCTGACTGATTGCTTTCTTTTTCAGAGGAGCAATTTTATCGAGTGGGGTACACATGACAGTAGTAATAATATCAACAGATTTATCAATTCACGAGGAAGGAAATTAAGGCTGCTGCTTCCTGTTGCATTACACTGAAAGCTAGAGGAAAATTATACTGGAAAAGAGTCTTTAAATTTGGTCACAGCGTTCCCTGATAAACATCTACTATAATGAGTTTTACTCTCAGGTTTTGTTGTCAGTCATTGTAAACTCAAAAGGTATTTAAAAATGGTATGTTAAAAAGGGGTTGGGAAAATACAGTTTACTCTCTTTGCCTCATGTTAAAACCAGGAGTTTCATACATTAACCCACTGACACATTGTTTTGTCGAGTGAATCTGAATTTCACAAAACTTAGGAAGTTTAAGAATTCAAACGACTCAGTTTTAACTGTTTATTGAGAACATAAATATTCATCAGAGTACAAGCTAGTGTACAAGTGGGCTGGGTTTTTGCAGGAAGGCATTGATCATCCAGTTTACTTTTCAGAGAAAAAAAATCCCCAGCTACATCACAGTTTAGAAAATGAAGCTCGTTCTATGCAATTGCATTACGACACTTTGAGGTTTACAAGCTGGAAACATAGTTGTTCATGCTTTTGCATGTGCATATAGGCAACCTTTTGTGTATGCACATACTCACGCTCGCAGTTTAGCTGCACGAAAGCATTCTACTCAGGAGCCTACAGTTTGCACTACAGCCACAGGTGGCGACGATGTGCTGATTTGTTATCTGATTGTTCAAAAGACAAGAAGAAGAAACAGAGTTTGAGTGATTTCCATGGAGTTTAAAACAGAGAGAGCACTCCCGCTCATTGTCTAATCAGAATTTGTGACATTGTGGAGGATCTAAAAAGGCCGGCAAAATGGGAGCAATGTCAACAAAGTCGTGAAATACGAGAAGACGTGCCATCATTGAAATGATGCAGGTCTTCAGCTATACAGTAGAGCTTCCTAAAATTCAACAGACTGGTGTAAAATCATGTCAGTTCCATGAAATGAACACAATGAAACCCGAACGAGGCAGTGGAGAGCCAATAGTCAGCAGGAAGCTGAAGTTAGGAGAATGTGGATTGGACAGATGGATTGTCAACATACAGGCCGGTAACAGCCTGAATTTATCAAATATAGTAACAATACTAGTGTAAAAGTAAAATCTGCTTGACAATTAAAAACAACACAATAATGTGTTGTAGGATCCAGATTGGAAGAAGCTGAGGCTTCAGGGAAATCAGGATATGTGTACCTTAATTCCAGTTCCAAAATTTTGCTTAGACATGCAACAGCAGTTAATCACATAAATTTAGTGATTAAGACAGCCACATTATATATTTCTTGTCATAAGAAGCAAAGCCACAAAGTATCAGCGTGAACATGGTAGATTTACCATTTGAAGGTAGCTTTTCTTAATAACTTCTTGCAAAATTGTTTATTGTAGGGTGACTTACCTATGGAAGGATATACCAGATGCTTTTTTACGTTTATTGGTGCAGTTGTAACCTGCCCATGTTTTGATAATGGTGGCGATTGTCCTTTGAGTCACAGGATCATGTGACGAGCACTTCCTCTCTGCTTTTAACTCTATGGTGTTTTCTCATCAGGATTTTGATGCCGTTTTTGTGTCCCTGTATTTCCATATTGACAAATTGTCCAAATGTCAACAGCAACAAGCCTCAAAACAAGCGTTCATGTTGTGTTTTCTTCTGCCCGTGGTCTGACCCACAACATTTTTTGTTTGTTGTATCTTTGGTGTCGCTATTTTAGAAGGAGGGAGCATGTGCTGCAGCGCGTACAGCCAGCGTTATTGCAAAAATCTGGGCTGTATATGCTCAGATTTTTGCGCTGAGGAGGCTACAGACCTTAGCGGACAGATAAAGATGAAGGCATTCACAGGTAAGAGGGGATGCAAAAAGCACAAATATGCATGTTTCTGCCACTAGGATGAGATGGGAACTAAGAAAAAAGGTGTGTGTGTGTGAGTCTGTGTCTTCAATAAATCAAATTAGTGTGCTGGTAATGAAGCCATGGTTGCTGTTGGATAACCTGTCTGGTAAGACCACGTGGCATCATCCATCCTCTGCCACCAGCCACACCTGCTGTACCAGGTCAGCCAAACAGCTAATCTATAAATAGTAGATGTTTGTAGGAGTGAGCTGACATTTATTTGATACCCTTTTCACTTATTTTTTGTTAGTGTAGAAAGGTAAGAGATTGTCTTTTAATTCTTTTTCATTTTCACATATAGGTAAGTAGCACGGCAGCGCAGTGGTTAGAGCTGTTGACTCCCAGTAAGAAGGTTGCAGGTCCCATCCTGGCCTTTCTGGGTGGAGTCTACATGTTCTACCCCGTGCAGGTAATCCGGTTTCCTCCCACAGACCAAAAACATGCATGTTAGATTAATTGGTAACTCTAAAATTGTCCCAAGGTGTGAGTGAGAGGCTCAATGGTTGTTTCTATGTGTCCCTGTGATGGACTAGAGATTTGTCCAGGGTGTCCCCTGCCTCTCAAAGTGACTGCTGGACACCAGCTCCCTGTGACCCAGAAAGTAGAAAAAGAAAATGGATGGATTTAGGTAAATGGATAATGTTAGTTTGGTTCGTTATTTTGACCTTGGCCCACCCAGAATTTGGTAGTACGCCACTCTGTAAGCTCACAGACACCTGTAAATAAATCATTTTATGTTCAACGTCAACTTGTCTTCGTGACTGTTCGAGTTCTGAAACAGATGGACCACTTTCATGTTATATCCTGCACAAGGTGGAACAGGGATGGCTTTCACTTCTGCCATCTGTACATCTGTGCATACTGAGCGGCATATGACTGCCGGCTGGTGCGTGCCCTCAGCTCTGTCTCTGCCTCAGACTCTTCTTCATCTTCTTCCTCCTCTTCCTCCTCCTGTTCCACCTTCTCCTCCTCCTCTTCCTCCATCCCTGCCTGGCGTTTTAAGTTGCTGTGAGGCTACAGAGAAAGCATGTTTAAAGTTTTGACGCTCAGAATAAAGGTGGAAATGTTCCATCCTAAGCATGCGTTCTTGTTTGTTTTTTCGTGGGGATGTTTAAGCACGCTCATCTCACCTTGTTAGCTAATTCTTCAAGCTGGCTGTGTTGTTCCCTGTGGCTTTGACCTGTCTTGGAGGTCTGCATTGAACTGAGGCCCTGGCCTTTTGAGGAGGTGAGAGGAAATCTGGAGTAATGAGTCATGAGAGGAGACGAGTTGCTGTTCAGAGGCCAGGCCTGAGAGTCAGACATTGTGATCCGACTAGAGAAGAGCTATGACACAAAGAGATAGAAACCAGCATGATCACAAGAGTAAAACTCTTAGATATGCTAACGTGACTTTAAATGGATATTGTGGCCATTTTGAAGTGTTGATCTACCCAAGGGCTATGCATGTTTAATGCTTTATCTGTTGTAAAAAGCTTTTTGACTGACTTTAGTTTAGAGAAATTAAGTTTACGTCCAACAGGACTGATAGGCTAATTGCTAGTCTGAATGCAACTAAGACCAAAAAAAGTCTCTTTCATGCCCAATTTCATAATGATTCACGCAAATTTATATTTTTTTTAATCTTCATTTATACAGGAAATACAGATGATGTCATTGAGACACAAGGTCTTATTCTCAGGTAAACATACAAAAATATAGTCACAGCCAAACAGGCAACACAGTGCATACTACAAATAAATACAGGTATCACATAAAACAGGGAAGAATACTAAAAACAGGTGGTTTTCATTGACTGGAGGATACATTTAAAATCAATGAATGAAATTAAGCTGCACAGTTTTGTTGTAGCTTTTCCCAAGAAGAAGGAGCAGAGTAGGAGAATGTCTGTTTTTCCCAGTTTGGTATGTGTCAAGACTAAAAATAAAAAATGGCTGTGAGCGTGGGTTAGACACAGGTGAGAGCCAATCCAAACTGAGAGCCCCAACCAAAATGACTTCTTTGTAATGTAATTATGATAAAAGCTGAGGTATCATTAGTGGCAGAAGGAGGCTTGTGAAAGCCAACAACAGTTACAAACTGACCACCAAACAAATTAATATTTAAAGCTTTTTCAGTTCTTTGGAGCAGATTCAGTGAGCAGGACTGCTGCAAAACAGGATTTTATGCAAACTGCAATCACTCTTGATAGTTTCATCTGCTCAGATTCGGAGCATGTCGTGTGGAAACAAGCTGTGAGCTTTTTTATGTAAAATATGTAACCCAGATATGTTCTTATAATGTCTGGGTAAAGAGCTGCGTTCCCGGCGGTTTGTAAGCGTCCAGAAGGCAGATGATTTATCTAAACCACCACACAAAGTGATACAACAGGTCAACCAGTGGTAATACAAGCTTGAATCAGTGTTTTAAGGTCTTTGGGAGGGAGGGATGACTTCACTTTGAGTAGAAAATAAATAAATTTCACAACTACATCTACCTGTTTTTCCTTTTTGGAAAAGTGATCAAATATAACACCATTCCTAACAGCTGAGTAACAGTATGAAGCCAAGGGGCCAAGGGCATAAACAATGTTACTAAAAACATTACAAAACTTATGAAAAATATTACATTTTAACAAGGATTTAGTGGTATTTAGAGGCTTCAGTAGGTTAAAACTGCCTAACCAAATGGGCAGATAAACCTGGATATCATCGGCAAAGCTGTGGAAAGGGATGTCGTGTTACCCCAAAAAATGGGCCCCAAAAGCAACATATAAAGATTCAAAAGTGGAGAACCCAAAATGGACTCTTGAGGGACAAATCAGAGGAGCATTTCCCTAAATGAACAGAAAACCTCCTGTTGGTCAGATAGCCTCTAAGCCAGGATAGAACTGTGCCTTTTGATACCAACCACCCGCTGTAGCCGTGGCAGCAAGATTTTATGGTTCACAGTATCAAAGGCAACAGAGAGGTCTAAAAGTGCTAAAAGAGAAGAGCTTCCTAAAGCAACAGTACAAGAAGATCATTAAAACCTCTTAAAATGGCTGTCTGTGCTGTTCCCTTTAGCTGTTTACAGCTAAAAATGTGAATGTGATGATGGTGTAAACGTTTAAATAATAGTAATACCAATAATAGTTGAAATAATAGCCTGACAACTATGGAATTTTAATGAAGTTGTTTTCAAGATGGTGAAATCCTGTCTGTAAGTGGGTCCATTCGGGCCCTTTTGATGAGCTAGTAGCGGCTTCCCTGAGTGACCCACATTCAAAGTAGAAAACAACTCCATTCTTCTGATCTTCCATGGTTTTAACCAAACACAGTTATTTAAAGTATTTACATCACAGTTGCTTTCATATTATGGTTATTTCTTGGTTACGCTGACTAGCCATCGGCTTCATAAACTGGTTACTCTTTTTCTCCAAACTAAGGTCATTCAAAGAGCTGTCTGCAGGTAAGATAGTTATTCATAGTCTTTCTATAGAAACCCACTTCAAAATGGCAGAAATATCCATTTAAAACCCAATGTTCCATTGTTAAGCTTTTTTTTATTTGATATGAATATTTATTGGTATCTATTTCTTGTTTTTAGAGTTGTCTCCTTTATCCTGTTAACTTTGGATTTGATCAAATTAATTATGTTCTGTCCACCAGCTGTACTGAATGTGCATGTTTTTGTTTGTTTGTTTTGCTATTACCCCGCTACATTATCTGCATAATCTACCTGAAGGTCCTTTTGAGCATCCATTGCCTCCAGGTTGTAGTGCGTGTGTGTGTAGACTTCGAGGGCTTTTGCATGAAAGTGCATCTCCACCGTAATGAAGTCTAGAAAGATCTTCTGCCAAAATCAGGAGGGGAAAAAAACCCAAAACATTCTGGCTTCGAGTCAAACACCGATGATTTCCCTGCTATAGGATAAGGATGTACACATAGCAGTGTGTGTGTGTTTGTAAAACTGACTTTAATATCCTCCAGTTTCTGCCCCTGAAAGTTTACGACTGTCTCCTCCAGTCGCTTGGTGCTATGCTGAACGTTGGACGAAGCTTTCTGAGCACTCACCTCTGCCTGTCAAACAACAGAAGAAGTCATAACTGAGCTTCCATCAGCTGACTGTAAAGAGTCAGAAACGGGCTGGAATTTATGAAAGTTAAAAATGATATACATTACCTGGGACTGAAAAAAAATAGGTTCAAGGAAAAGTCATAAATTTTAAACATTTCAAAAGGTCATTTTTCCTTATGAGTTATGACAGCGATAGGTAAATTCATTTATTGGATACATAACATGTGTATCTGTCTTAACTTCCACCATTTTATGCTCAAATCCTGCTCAAGGAATACGCAGGTTGCAGTGATCAAACTAGGGCTACATGAGCACCACTTTGAGCCCCTGTTAAGCAGAAACATGACACAGGATTGTGTTCATCTTGTAATGTGAAGCTCCACGTACAGTTTAATATGTTGTACAAAAACTAAATGTGCCTGTAAAACAGACACATTAAAAGGCCATTTTTAAGTCTGACATCTAATAGAGACATTTTATGTCCACAGGGGTGTCTGGAAACATTGCTTTGTTTTGTTTCGCTTACACTGAATTAAATGATTAAAACCTCAAAACCTAAAATCAGATGACATTAAAGGAACCACCACATTAGTTTCAGACACCCCAATTTTCCACATGCTGGCCTCTTTATCAAAAATACTGTTGATACTGTCCTTTGATGGTTTTTAGGTTAGTAACACATATAATTCCTGTATGTACAGCATCAATAAAGGATACAATGGTCTGTCGATCTGCAGGGCTCCTTTGTCGGACTTTCTCTAGCTTCTGCAGCTCTTTCTGCTCCCTGTTCAGGTCGGCGCTGAATTTCTTCAGCTCAATCTGAAAGGAACATAATTCATGAGAAACAATCAGGGTTTACTGTTACTGTGTGCACCGATTAGTCAAAACAGAAAACTCCTGCTAATATGAGAACGAGCTGTGATTTCTCTTATTTATTTAGACATTAGCAGCTGATTTCCATAAAAACTCCCAAATCATGTTGCAGCGTGTGGTCCAGCCTTTGATTATTTTAGAGGTGTCAAACAGTTATCCACTTTTTCTTTTGTTGATTAAGGAGCTATTGTTGTGGCTTTACTTGTAAGTTACCGTAAATGAATGCTACATTTAAAAAAAGCTCTAAAAAATAAAATGAATAACTATATTATTATAAAAAATATTGGGTTGAAATGAATACAATGCATTGTGGCATTTCTGCTTTTAAAAGAAAAGAACAAAACTATAAAGTTCTGTACAGAACCATTACACAAAACTACTTGCTTCATTTTGAACCAATTTACTATTTTAGTTTGTACAAAACTACTCATTTTACTCATTTGTGCAAAAATGAATAAAATAAGTAGTCCACTTACCAAATAAATAAGTAATAAGTTGCACCCTAATGTCTCAAAATTAGTGAATATAAACTAAAGCAGTTTGTTGGTTAATTAGGACTTAAACGTCCTGAAATTGAAAAGCCACAGTTTTTATTTAACTGAACTGCTTCAGTAACTCGCCCTCCATTAGAGTCAGGTCTTTATTTGAATGTTTTACAAGAATAACTGTATTCTCTGCTTTTGTAGAAATTCGCCTCGAGTTTGTTAAAGAAAGAAAGAAAAAAGTTAATTTTCCGGTGGATTTGGAGCGCAGTCTGTCAGGAAGTTGCACGAACAGAGCTGGGTAATCTATGAGCGCAGCAGTGAAAATGATCATTTTAAACAGGCTTCTGGTAAAAACTTGAATCATAATGAGCTCATTCTGGTACTGAAATAATGGGAAGCTCTGTTAGCAGCACCTTTATATTATTTGATATAAGTATTGGGCAAGACACTTTGCCTGCCTTGCCTACTGGTGGTGGTCAGAGGGTTTGGTGGCGCCAGTGTGATGGCAGCCTCACTTCTGTCAGTCTGCCCCAGGGCAGCTGCGGCTACAATGTAGTTTACCACCATCAGTGTGTGGATGGGTGAATGACTGATTGTAGTGTAAAGCGCTTTGGGGTCCTCAGACTTGTTAAAGCACTATACAAGTGCAGGTCATTTACCATTTCAGTTCTAGCCCCGATGCTCTGGAACTCTCTGCTTTTCCATCTTGGTTCTGTGGCATTTCTTTTTTTTTTTTTTTATCTGTGCCTAATGGATTCCTACATCTACACTGAGCCACAAAGACAGCTCGAGAAAATGATGGTAAAGAGAAACATGATCCTGTCCTGTACTGGTGTTTTGTTTTTCCCGTGTCACAGTAAACTCACCTTTTTATTCTTGATGATGTCTCCATAGGCCTTCAGAGGAGCAACAACTCGTGTCTCCAGTCTCTCTACCTGTAAACAACAACGTGTAAAATCACAACCTCACAGCGGCCGATTCTGAAAACACAAAAAAGAAAAGGAAAAAAAAAAAAAAAGAGCATTTTAACTGAAACATTCTCGTCCAGAGTGTTCTCCACCTGAGCCTGCCTGTAGTCCTGAACCATGGCCAGATCTTCAGCCAGGTTTTTGAGGCCGACCTGAAACTCGGGGCCCTCCGTGGTGGAGAAGTCAAAGAGCTGAGCCACCAGCAGGTCGGCCTTGTCTCTGAGCTTGGCTGTTTTTCTGGTATATGAAGCCAAAATGGAGCAAATCTCACCCAGGTTCTTCTCAGCGTGTTTCAGAGTCTGCTCCATCGACTGTACCTGAGCGTCTCTTCTGAAACACAGCCAGCAGTGAAGCCATGAAAAGGACATTTTCCTGAGACGTGATCAGCTGGATGTCTGCAGCTTTCACATCTGCCTCTGTGATACAAGGACGACGTGTAAATATTGTACCTGGATGAGAGGCTGTTCATGTCCGCTGTTTTCCTGTTTCTTCTCACCTCTGCTGCTTGCCTCGGGTACCTGTGCTTGGCTACAGAGGGCTGTTGCTATGGAAATGCCAACAACATACTGTGGGCTGACTGAGGCGCAGACATTGATCTTTGCCACATGATGGCAGCAGAGAGTTATTTCCATTTATCTTTACCTTTGTGTGAGCGGTGTGTGCAGGAGTTTGTGAAGACTACTGCCAGTGCACAAAGGGAAAAAGGGAAACCATCTGTCACCAGGGCAAGTTCACACACCGAGGCTGAGACTCGTCTTCTGCAAAACATTTCCTAACCACACCCGTCCAGTGGAGGTTCCTGAGCAGAATGGCAGTGAATGCCACAAACAATTCACGTCCTCCAAGTCCAAAAGGAAAGTATTATAATCGACTGACTTTAAACAACGCAACACGTTGTACACTTCCATCAAATCACTCCTAATTCTTCTGTTTTCTTGTCTACCCATAGTTCTTTCAGTTTCATTCATATGACCTGTTCCAGTACTTTGTTGCTCTTTTCTGAACTTTCTTTAACAATTGTTTATCTCTCTCCAAACTAAGGTGACCAGACTTGTACAAAACTTTCAAGAAGAGGTTTAAAATAACTTTTATACAATATTAAAAAGGAATCTTTTGGAATCTGAGTAAAAGTTTATTAATCAGAACTAGTACAGTACATTACTTGCCATAGCAATATACTTAGACAATTGTAATCTGTCACTTACTAATGTATCCAAATCTTTCTCTTCACTCTGTCTCTAGTGCAGTTCCGTTCATGTAATAATCATAACAAGGATTTTTATACATACAATACTTTATATTTGATTTTATTAAGACCTTAGTCTGAACAGGATGATAAATGACTGATGCCATCTTGTAATCCTTGATGGTCAACCAAAGGCAAGACTGGATGGTACAAGCTTCCATGTCCTAAAAAGAGAGGAATAACACCACATTTTAATCACACAAGCCTCTCAGCACAGTCCGCTGACTGCAAAGTGACCACGTGAGCAGCTTGTTCCTGTGTTCTGATGCTCCTGATGAGCTCAGCAGAAGTACGTGCAGGAGAGCCTAGACCCTACAGGCTACAGAGGGAGAGAAGAGCCCCATTCAAAGGGAACGAACATCTAAGAAATGTAAAGTAAGTCATTTACTTACACAAGGATTTCAAGGGGAACAGTGGAGCGCTGGTCTGTGTCGTCACCTCACAGCAGTTTCTTCTCACAGTCCAAAAACATCCATGTTAGGTTAACTGGACATTCCTTATAACCTGTATGTGTGTGCATATCTGTTTTTTCATTGGCCCTGTGGTGGACTGGTTACCTGTAACAGGTGTGCCCCACCTTTCACCCTCTGATCACTGCTGATAAGATCCCCCCCAACTCTGAACAGGAAAAAATGGGCAGGCAAAGGTTCGTTTTTTGCGATTTTACCTAGACATTAGTTTTGAACTTCACATACAAAACTTGATCAAAAATCGAAAAAAATTTCAGAACTGTGAGGCTTTGGTCTAATCAGTGTACGGAGAGCAGAGCAAGCTTTTAGTTCTTGCTTTCTTGTTTCTCTGAGCAGAACGTTTTTTATTTGCTGAACTTTAACCTTAATCTAAACGCAATGATGCACTGCTTAAAAATCTTCTCCTTTTAATACATTAGTTTTTTTTATTTTACAAGTCCTCAGGTTTTTCATGAAAGGGGGGCTTTTTTGTTTACAACGAGGCATATCTGCACGGAGCATGTCTGTGACGCAGGCAAGTAAAAGACGAGGCCAACAGAAAAGACAGAACAAACCCAAGGCTGGACAGTCCTGATCGTGAAAGACCCCCAGAAAGGGACAATCCTATCCAACTACCGGCCAATCACCTACCTCTGTACAACATGGAAGCTCCATCATAGTTGCTAAGATGAATAGACACATGGGTCAATACCTGAGAGAGGCACAGAAGGGAATTGGCACCAAGCACCAGCAACTTGTTGAAACTGTAAGACCAGACACACAAACTTGTGCACTGTTTGTATTGTGGACTCATGACCATAGGTGACTACCTTTCAGCTCAGCTTCTTCTTCACCTCAACAAACTGGATCAACCCCTTTATTACTGCGGACGAAGCTCGAGTCAGTCAATCTCCTGCTCTGTCCTGGCATTACTAGTAAACAAGTCACCCAGCTGGTTAAATGTCTCTGCTTAAGGTGAACATCTCAGCTGGAAAGACTGATTACATCTTGGAAATAAATACCTGTATTGGCTCTCTTGTGTGAGCCTCTGAGCAGGGCTGTCAGTTCCATTTTAATTACAAATAAAGCCGTTGTCTTTATTTCATTCAGGCTAATAAAACATGAAACCACATTGTTTTAAGGCGGATGACAATGTGTCATCCTCTGAACGTCTTTACACTGCTGTCTGGGAGATTAAATTAGCCGGTGAGTCAGCTGCACATTGGAGCTTCACGCTGATTTACTCCTCTGACTTTTTTTTTTTTAATGTGTAGAGCAACATTATTTTTAAGCACTCCCAAGCGGTGCCAAAAGGGCATATGGTCGGAACTGACAGCCTTTGTTACTCTTTTTTTATTACACTTTATTTTGCCTAATCCTTTATTTTTGACCATTTCTTTGGATTTAATCCTAAACTAATAATTGTTGAGACCCTTCCACTTTAGGATTGCAACACTGAAAGGTGAGAAAAGAGACGACCGAACAGGAACCATGTTTAGTTTTTGTTTTAAAAATGTGGAGAGACAGTTTCATGTCTTTCTTTCCTTTGTGTGTGTTTTACGACAGGCAGTGCTGTGAGCAGGCATGCTGCTGCTGCTGCTGCTGGCGTTGACAGGCTTTGTCGTCACAGTTTCAGGATACAGTCGCGGGCAGGTGGGTGTCTCCTGCAGAGACTTGGTGCCCCAGCATGGCTACGAGCCCAGCCAAGATTCTCCTCCATACAGCCTCACTGTGGACAGATCCACATTCAGTCCAGGAGACCAGATCACAGGCAGGTCCCCCAAAGTGCCGTTTTATTATCAACAGACTCATCTTCTCGCCTTTTAGCTGACAAATTTTTTTTTTAAATTTATTTACAGTGTCTTTAACAGTTGCCTCCTCCAGCTCAATCTATTTCAAAGGTTTTCTGATAGAAGCTCGGGATGCTTCTTCATTAAACTCCCCAGCTGTAGGATTCTTTAACCTGACTGAAACAAATGAGGCTCAAGTTCTAAAGTGTGGCCAAAATCAGGTAAAATCTAACTATTTTTTTTCCCTTGAAATGCCCATTTTTAATAATGATGCTGCGCTGATTGTGAGTTGCCTCTGTCATTTCAAAGCATGTTTCATCTGGAGCACAAAGGTTGTTTTGATTGATTCCGATTGATGCTGTCCAGCCTACATCTCACTGCCAGTGTCGGTGGTGACAAATGTTTCAAAATGTTCACAGGGATTCTCAACTTCCCTGCATGAGTCTCGGGGCCTTGTTCTGGGCTCACTCGAATTTTAAATGTTCAGAAATTCTGCTGAGCACATTGTAGCTAGCATTAGCAAAATATCTCATGAACCACTGCACGGATGCTAATGAAACTTTCAGCAAGTAAATATTGGATGAAGATCTACAACATGTTAACTTTTGGAGTCAGTCCCATTCAAAATGTCCGCCACAGCTAAGCAACCTTGGGAAATTCAAAAATGTCTATAACTCAAACAATTTTAGAGATATTACGCAAAACTTGGGTGTGGTAGTAGCTGAGGGTAATTTTCAACACATACTCCAAGCTGTGTGATATTTATTTTTAAAACATTGCCATCAACTACTGACATCAATTATGTTTGATGCAAAATATTTCATAAACCACAGGATGCGTTTTCATGAAACTTTCAGCAAGTAATCTTTGGATGGACATCCACAGCTGATTAACTTTTGAAGTCAACTCTATTTAAGATGGCTGCCACAGCAAACTGACATTAGCCAACACATAAAGGGCTTAAACTCTGTCAGTGGTAAATTTATTAAGATAAAATTTGGTGTGGTAGTAGCTGAAAGCTATCCTCAACACATTCTTTGAGCACTAACTCACCTTGCGAGATCTCACAATATCAGGCTGAAGAGTGTTTCACCAAAATGTCCTCCCTCAGAGTGAGATGATTTTAGTTTAAAACTCTGGCATGAAGGGTTGCAGGTGATACGCATTCCTTCTAGGAACAGTAGGTCTGAAAAGTGGTTAAGAAATGCCATGGGAAATGTGATTCATCCCAGACACACTGAACTGTTTTTTCATGCAGTTTTAATGAGTCTCTCTTGACTTCATCCGTTCACTGAGGAAACATTTGTGCTGAACAGTCAAATTTTCAACCTGCAGTCTGCTGTTCTCCAATGTAAAACAAATGCAAACTGCTAACACTTTCGGAACCTGATGGGCTTGTTTGTGCCAGAATATAACAGGAGCTATTTGCTTTGGGAGTATGATAGAGACAGAGCAGCTGCATTTGAAAAGCAAAACAAGCAGGTGATAAATAGCAGTATAGGTACTAGGTAGGTAGGTAGGTAGGTACATTTATTTATATAGCACTTTTCAGCACAAGGCGACTCAAAGTGCTTTACAACACAAGAACAAAATTACAGACAGAGTTACAAAACATGTACAAGACAATGATAACTAATTGTAAAGTAACTAAGCTAAGTGTACAGGAAGGCTAAATAAGATAAGCTACACTAAACAGATCTAACCATGACTAAATGTACAGAACTAAACTAAGCTAAAACTAAAACTAACGGTACCAAACTATCTAAAAGTACCCCAGGCCCGCTATACAGCCGAAGTAAAACCAGACATATCTAAGCAGTCAAAAATAGTAGCTAAACTAAACAGATCTAAACATGACTAAATGTACAGAACTAAACTAAGTGTACAGGAAGATAAAGCTAAACTAAACAGTACCGAATTTCTAAATGGTACCAGGGCTAATTAAAACAGCCGATGTAGTAATTACTAAGATAGAGAGAGAGGGAAGGAGGAGGGGGGGAGTGAGAGAGATGACAGAAACAGCGGAAAGTGTGCGTATGTGTGTATATTTGTGTGTAGAGGCAGTGAGAAGACGGTGTTGTGTGTGTGTGTGTGTGTGTGTGTGTTTGCAGATAGGTCCATG
>NC_051450.1:7260662-7268062 GCF_001649575.2 Kryptolebias marmoratus | reverse complement strand
TGGGGGGGCAGTACAGGAGTCAGAGAGACAGAGAGAAAAGAAACACGTCCGCCTTCCACCAGGAGCAGAGAGAAAAAAAGTGCCTGGTGATGTCCTCAGCCAGGCCCCCTGATCTCTCTTCCATGAAAAAAAATGCATGGGATCAGTTGAAACGCTACCTTTGACACAGTGTTGATCTGTTGGATCTGGACGTCCAGTTCCAACAGTTGTAGTCCGACTTACTGCGGAGACTGAAAAAAACAACAACAACTGGATGATAAAATATTTGCTCAAACAAAGATGTGTAAAATCTTCCTGTCTGACATATTCTACTTTTAAGTATCGTTTCTGTATATTGCAGCAGTTAAGAAGCAACCAGCTTCATTGTGTGACCTTAGCTGGGAGAAAATTTTATGCTTTCTGTGGCTGTTCTGTGTCATTAAAAGGGATCTGCACTGAGCCACAAAGACAGCTCGAGAAAAACTCACATTCAGGCAGTGTGGGTGTCTCCAAGAAATACTCCTTCAAGAGTCCAGTTTCTGTGAGTACATGTTATGATTCTGTTTAAAGCCCTTTATGTTTGAGAATATGTTCACCCTCAGATGTTCCTGACAAAGATTGTAGGACAGGTTTATGATTATGATGACGGTGTTGAGGCTAGTTCTTAATATTTCTCCTGCTGTTTCACTCCTTCTTATATTGACATTATTGCTTGTATACAGTACCTCACAGTGTATCTTGTCTCCCTTGTGTTTGGTTTGTTGCTGCAGTGTGACAGTGGTGCAGGAGTATAAGGTGTACTGGGTTCGGATTGCAGGGCCTGTGGTGTCTTTGAGAGGAGCAACTGCTTCTCCAACCACTTCTGCACAAACTTGCAGCGTCACCACTTTGTCTGCTCCAGTCAGTGTCTGACAAATCAAACAATCACAATTAAAAAGATGTTCAATTTAGTGTTTTTAACGATATGCTAGAAACATCACATTGACGCTAACTGTCATGCAGATTCTAGAGAAACTGAAGTTTCTGCAAGTATGCAGAATTAATGTGGAGTGCTGAGGAATGAATTGTTAGCCGGATTGTTAAAATCATTTTGCTGTTTTAGCTTTTGTTTGTTTTAACACAAACAAAAGCTAAAATCAGCAAAACCATAATTTAAAGCTAAAATTAGCAATGCTGTAGCTAAAAACTAAAATGAACAAAATTAAAACTAAAAGCAAAAATGACAAAAAATTTAGCCAAAGTAAAAAAATACTGAAAGTTAACACTAGCAAAACCATAACAAAAAGCAAGAATTAGCAAACAATGACAAAAAGCTAAAAATGAGCAAAACTGTAGTAAAAAGATAACAGCAAAATCTTTAAAAAATGCTAAAATCAGTAAAACTTTAAGTACAAGCTAACATTATCAAAAGCAAAAACAAGCAAAGCCATAGTGAAATGCTAACATTAGCAAAACACAGAAAAAATGCTAAATTTAGCAAAACAGCTACTAAAAGCAAAAATTAGAACACAGTAGCTAAAAGCTAAAAAAAAAGCAAAACTGTTGCTAAAAGCTACAATTAACAGAAATATAGTTAAACGTTATAATAACAATGTGGATAAAAGCCTTAAATTAAGAAGAGAGTAGTTAAAAGGTAATAGCAGCAAAATGGGGGGGGGGCAGACAGTTTGCTGAAGCAGGTTTCAGAGAACACTGTTTCTGAAGGAACTTAAGAGATCTCAAAGTATTTCTATGAAGAAAGTATTTGTAAACATGGTAAATAATTCAAAGTTACAATTACTAAAAGTTATAGCACATCATTCCTAATTGAGCTGAACTTTTAATTTATGAATTGTTAAAATGCAATAGCTGTTTGGTTACAAGAAACACAGACAAAAAGCTATAAACAGGAAACCAGTAGTGTGAATTCTGACTTAGTATTAAATGACCATTAGCTAAATGGCGTTTTTATGTTCGGATTGATATAGCAAAAATATTCCCTTATTAATAAAGCTTGTTTAAAAATGATTATGTCTATGAGGCTAACTGAAATGTCAAAAGTACCTTAACTGATATGAAACAAGTCTGATTTGTGATATTTAGAAATTCCTCCCTGAAACACTTTGATTGTTTTATAAGATATTCGTGGGCGAATCCATGAGCGGCTCCAATAGTTCCCATTTGTTGTCTTTAATGGGACGATCCAAAGTCACAGTGTTACCATCGTTCAGAAAAATCCCGTCAGCTACATGAAAGCCAACAAAGTGTTTTCTTCTCGCCCCTCAGTTCAGTTCAGTGGGATGTGGTGTCAATAAGTCCTGTCTCAGAGACCCCGTGGACTGTGATCCTCGGTCGGATCCCCACTGCTTCTTCCTGTCTTTTACACCTAGTGAGTCAGATGAAAGTGTGATGTTTGAAGTGAGTGGACCCGCTGATGGTTATCTGGCATTTGCTCTGTCTCTGGACAAATGGATGGTGAGTTTCATAAAAAAAAACCTGCTTCAGTAAAAATGATTGGAAAACAACGACAGTTGCTAACCTGAATCTGCTGATGTCTTCTCCTTGCCATTGTGTTAACACATACCTTGTCACAATTTGAGTGAGTTATTTGTGTGTTTGTCACTGTTGTGCTTCTGTGTTTCTTGTCACTCCTGCTTTTGTCATGACTTTCCTGTGCCACTATTCACCTGCCCTCAGTTCAAAGCTTTTAGTGTTGCCGCTCAAAAATTATGTAACGATTTGCCGTCACATATTAGAAGTGCCCCTTTATTGTCCACTTTTAAAACTCTTCTTAAAACACATTTTTACTCTTTGGCTTTTAACACATGTTGAGACTTTTGCTCTTACCTCCGTCACAGCGTTTCATTGTTTATATTGTTGTTTTTCGTCTTTTTTATGTTTTGAGTGTGTATTGATTTTTATCTGTGCAGCACATTGTCGCAGCTTTTGTTGTTTCTCTTCTTCTGCTTCCATTACTCGCTGGTTCTTGTTATGTATCTTGTTCGTGGCACAATTTTGTCCTGCTCCTCGTGTTCACATGTAAGGTTTTGTTTTGCTTGCTGCCTCGTCAGCTTTTTGCTAATAAATCAGTTTTAATTTTTTATTTTTTTTAAAAAAAAGCTCAAACTTACTAAAAATCAGTTAAATGTATTTGATTAGCAGCATCTGGTTGCTACTTACCTTCTTAGTTTTTACATGTTGCTTTTGCTTTTTTATTTTTATTTTTTGTGAAATAGTTAATGACACAGTGATAATAGGTTAATTTTTTTAAAGTAATTTTTTTCATATAAGTGCTTCATTTTGTGCTGTACCAGTGTAAATCTTTATGTATTCTGCAATGAGACTGTCAGTGACATCAGGATCTGCAACTGACTCTCAAACCAGCCACCAATGATTCTGTTATTCTTCGAATCCTTCTGGACCCAATCTGTCAGTAATAGTTGGCTCTTCTTATCATCCGCTCTAAATCATGAGTACCTTTGTGGGGAAAATCTGCAAGCCGAAGACCCTTCTGTAATTCTCGTTGAAGAGGCTCCTCAGGTGCCTTTATCACAGCAGTACACACTTGAGGGGTTTCCACTGGCTCAAGCTGTAATCTTTGCTGTCAGTTCTACATATTTTTCCAGTGAAGCTTTCACAGTGTTGTGTTGTGTGATGACAAGATTAGAGATGACCCGAATATGTGGCAAATCAGACGTTCTCGTCTTATCACCGGGGGTCTCAGATCTTTAACATCCTCACGAAGGAACCACCTCCGGCTGCCTCCATCTAACAGACAACTTACAGTTTTTGTTCCTGTTGCGCCATTTGTCTGTGCTTTGACGGTCTGAAGCAGTGCAGTGTTCTGGATATTAGCTTTTCCTTTTGGTGTGCTGGACACAGATGGTACAGCAGCCTCTGTGATGTTGCTGTCAGCTTCTCTTCTCATTTTGATCACAGACTGACGAGCCCTGTGACTGCACATGAAATCCCTTTAACCTTGCAGATTTTTGCTATGTGTCTCGGGTCTAACATCCTCAGTCTTTCTTTCCGAACAGCCATAGAAGTATCTTTACAATCAGGGGCGCCTGCAGGATTTTATCAGAGGGTACACACAAAACCATCACTGCACCTGACCCACACAAACACAAACACAACCCCAACGTGCATCATGTGCGTAGCACACAAGACCAGCACATCTGACTTGCACAAGGGCTAACACGCACAATGCAACACACACACACAAATATATATCTACATAGCCTATTTGTTACAAATGAAACTAAATAATAAAAAAGGAAAACAAAGCCTACCTATTTGAAGTGAACTCTCCTCCTGACAGTCAAATCAAACTGCCTTAGCACCTCCTTGCCGTCGATGTTGATTTCGGGGTAAATGTTCATCAGGGCAAGACCAGTGAGCCTGGTGTCCGACATTGTGTTGCGTAGATACATTTTAAGGCGCCTCAGTGTGCTGAAGGTCCGCTCTGCTGAGGCAGTAGACACTAGCATAGTCAGGAGAACTTTTAGTACTGTATGTACATTTGGAAAGAAGTCCACTGTGTCCTTTAAAACTTGGCAAATCTCGCTGTTGTTGTTTTTATCATTAGCCTGCCTCCACAGCTCCAGCTCAGCATCTGCGTTATCCAAATTGGGCATTAGTGTCCCATACTCATTTTTTATCTCTTGCCAAACTGTGTCAGATAATTCTGACAGTTTATCTGGTAGAAGATACTGGCCTTTCATTCGTGAGAGTGCCAGACACACTTGGTCTCTCACTTCTGAGATAAGATGATCAATGAATGGAAGAAGTAGATTGAGTTGCCAATATTCCTGTGGGGTTGGTGCATGCATATTTGATCTCTTTGTCTGCACAGACACTATCTGAGGCACCGATGGACTTGTGTCTACTTTGGTGGTCACATCACAACTTTAATTCCACAGTTTTTCAAATAAGTCGTCTCCCCTCTTTTTTTGAAGCAGTGTCACTAATGTGCTGGCATTACCAGCAGCAGTTGGTAAATCACAGGCTAGGTTTTGCAGACTGTTGCTAAGAGGTGTTAGATATTGCAATAAACTCTGCACAACAACAATACTGATAATAAAATCAAATGAGTCCATTGCTCTGCTCAGTGACATCGCAGTGCTGCAGCTTTTCTGGTCCCCTTCAGTCTTTAGTTGATCCATACTCAGATACATGTACTCATAGTTTTTTATGACAGTAGAAATGCACGCATCATGTTGAAACCAACGTGTGGCTGAAAACTGTTGCAAACGCTGATGTGTGCTACTGTTATCCAAAAAGAGGTGCATTCGTTTTGGTGAGGCTGTGATGAAAGACACAATATCTTGGACCGTAGTGATTGCATTTCGAACCAGTGGGATGTGCGTTGAATGCACAATTGCCAAGTTAAGTGCATGGTTTCTGCAGTGGACATAGGTGGCGGATGGATACAACTGTTTAATGCGAGCTTGAACGCCTTGCACCTTACCACTCATGTTCCCAGCGCCATCATATCCTTGTCCTACAATATTGCCTGGTTGTAGTTTAAAGTCATCTAGCTTGTTTAGTATAGTCTTTGTTAAGGTTCCACCTGTGGTGTCAGCAGTAGAAATGACGCACAAAAAGTCCTCACGAATGGTAAAGTTTCCAGAGTCACAATCCACATAGCGGACCAAAAGTGAGATCTGTTCTGAACTGCTGATATCAGCTGTTTCATATGACAGGACAGAAAACCATTTGGCTCTTTTGCATTTTTCATGAATGGTGTTCTGAATTTGTTTCCCACATAAGTCAATTTTTTTGTTTTGTACTTGATGTCTACAATAAGTTGCATTTGAAGGTGCAAGTTGCAGATACTGTTTTAGGTTTGCATCATCGTCTGCACGATACTTAAGAAATGCATTGAAATTGCTTCATGCATCAGTGTGACCTCTAGGAGGTACATTTTGCTTTCCAAAAATGGCAGTAAGGTCAATAATTGCTTTGAGGCCGTACTTGTTTCATTCCAGCATTTCTTGATAGGCGCGATCTAATGCTCCACAAATAGGCTGCATCTCCCCTGAGCAGACACGCAGAAAATCTGAAGCACGTAACTGGGCACTCTGGTGGGCTTGCGTGGCTAGGTGCTTAGTGACAATTGTCTTGCTGTTACTTCAGTCATTCAATGGCTTAGTTCGGAGAATCATGTCACCAGATGAAAAAAGCATACAGGACACACAAAACAACCCATCCTGTGATATGCTGTACCTCAGTGTATGATATACACTTTCATTGAAAAACTCATCTAGGATTTTTCTGTGATTCACAAATATCATCCGTGACGGGCCTACCCAGTTTCTGGGGGGTATGAATCAGTTTTGCAGGACAGTAAGTTTCATTGAATCTGTGGCTGTTTTAAGCTCATCTGCTTTGATTGCACCAATGTCTGACAAGTCAGTAACCAAGAGGCTAGCGGTTACCTGGGGCTGTGAGCCGCTGGCTGTGGCTGGGCTCCTGTGGGAGGGTTGTAGCTGCGGAGGTGGAGGCAGAGAAGCTTTGACCGCGTGATCCGTGGGAGGAGGGAGATTCCCCGGCTCAGACGCTGTGTCTGTGACATCCAGAGGAGGTGTAGGCACAGAGACGTTTGCTTCATTTCTACTCCTTTTAGCAAACGTTTCGACGAGATTTAATTGTTTCAAAGTCCGCTTACTCATTTTTAACTAGCTTCACTGCACATTTAGCTTACAGGACGATTTGACACAAAATTTAAATATTAAACCCTCAAAATCTCAAGGTACGCACAGTGCGTACAGCCATACAGCTGCAGGCACCACTGCTTACAATGATCTGATCTGTGGTGATAAGCCATTTCTGTGGCTAGCATGGCTAGTGTTAGCTTCAGTCTTCTTAGTTTTAGGCTTCTTAAGATCTCAAAGATCTTATGAATATGATCTCAAATATCTTAAGAACATAACTCCCAACTTTCAACATAAACATATATTTGCATCTCAGATAAACCAAAATAAATTAAACAATTCACAACATCATTAGTGGTGTAACACAAGACATGTATTTGTCTGGAACCGTCACAGTACAGATGTCAGGGTTAGTGCATGTGTCAAACTAAAGGCCTGTGGGCCAGATCTGGCCCCCAAGATAAAATTTAAATTTCATTTGCTCTAGCCCGTCAGTTTGTGACAGCTTGAGTTTCTACCATTTCTCATTTTGCTTAAATATCTGAGCCTATTTAGTGAAGTCTTCAAATTCAAATTCAATTCAAAAATACTTTATTAATCCCAAAGGGAAATTAAATTAACAAGTCTTGTGACAATTACAGGTGCTGGTCATAAAATTAGAATATCATGAAAAAGTAGATTGATTTCAGTAATTCCATTTAAAAAGTGAAACTTGTATATTATATTCATACATTACATACAAACTCATATATTTCAAATGTTTATTTCGTTTAATTTTGATGATTA
>NC_051450.1:7254749-7259384 GCF_001649575.2 Kryptolebias marmoratus | reverse complement strand
TAATCATCAAAATTAAACGAAATAAACATTTGAAATATATGAGTTTGTATGTAATGTATGAATATAATATACAAGTTTCACTTTTTAAATGGAATTACTGAAATCAATCTACTTTTTCATGATATTCTAATTTTATGACCAGCACCTGTACTTTGAAGCCAAGAAAATTAAGTTTAATTTCTCAGTGATCTTTGATATTGACATGGAAAAAGCAACAGACAACATCAAACACTTACTGATAAACTTGCAGCCAAGAAATGATATCAGATATCTGACTGGATTTAAAGCGCAGCAGAGTAACAGAGTCTGCTTTAATGCATGTTGTCCCTTTTTTTTTCCTTCTCTTTTTTTTATTTTCTTCTTGTTTCAAAGTTAAATTTTAGTAGCTATATGACTGGATTTTTGTTGAGTGTTTGTTATGTTTTTTTGTTTTTCTTTTAGCTTTTTCAATGGATTATGATAAAATGTTTTACTAAGAAAAAAGTCATTTCCAAGTGGATGGTAGAAAAAGGCATAGGAACTGCCAGGTGTTGGGTGTTAGTTCTGCTATTCCTACACAGGTGGTGCTTTTTAAACCTCTGGTGGTATATTTAACAGCATTTATTAAACACCAAAAGGAGTTTTAAGTATGTTTGTTCTAACGCTTTTTAAGTTCGAACTACTTTTCTTTGTTCATTAAAGTATGTTTGTTCTAAATCTATGTAATATATAACTGGAAAAAGGTATTTGATATTTCTATATGAATGATTTTACATAATACATCTAAAACCATTTATTTTTTTCAATAAACATAGACTGCGACTGGCCCTTGGCTAGGACCAAAGTTTTAATTTTGGCCACTTTATGTAACTGAGTTTGACCCCCTGATGCAGTCAGATGAAGCATTCATCATCCACCATTGATCACACGTTCACGTAGAAGACAGCACACATGCTTGAACTGCTTAACTGTTACAACAGATTTTCACAAGCAAAGTCATCTCAGGGCACACCATCAGGTATTTAAAAAGCCCCACCTGTGTATGAACTAACACCCAACACCTGGCTGAGATGCTAGGTGTGAGTGTTCAACAGGTTGCTTCTTTGTATTTTTACATAGGGTGATGTTGTATTTTTATTTTTGCATCAAGTTCAGGCTGAATTACTTGATTACTTGTCAAAACAAAAAAGATAGCTTTTATTTTTGGAGTTTAAAATTATGTTTTGAAAATTATGAACTAATGTTGAATAAAACCTGTTTTTGTTCATGTTCTTATTATTGGAAAACATTTAGTTCATGGATTCCCAATCATGAACTAAATATTTTGGTTTAAGGAACTCATGCTTGGTTCATGGTAAGGTAATCCTTATCTAAGGATGACCAAGACAACACCTTTTATTCTGAGCTTCATCATTGGTAAAGACTTTGTTTATGTTTAGTTAGCGGGGTATGTAAAATGTAATTTGCCCTTTTTGTTGTTCCAGTTGATGCATCTGTCATGCTTGGGGTTGCAGGTTAGGTTAGAGGTAGGATTATGTTGTTTTTAAGGCTGTCCACACAAAATTGCAAGGGTGACATTTCAAACTTTTTTCACTATAGAACCCATTTTTGAAAAGATATAATGTTTAGGGGCACATAAAAATGTTATTTCCATGTGAATGCAAGGCTGAAACATTAAAAAACCCTTTACTTTTAGTTGACAAATAAACATTTTCCTTCTGGACGCAGCCTGAGTTCTTCCATGTTGTCTTGGGTTTTTAAGAACAAGGGGGAGTTTTGTTTATTGTGTTCTCATTGACGTCTATTGAGTGTCTTTTTCTTCACTTAATAACACATTAACTTTCAGTGACTGAACACAATGAGGCATATCTTTCGTTGCAGGGGAATGATGACATCTATTTGTGTGTGAATAATGGTGGCAGAACAATCATCACTGCTGGTTTTGTCTCTGGACGATCGCAACCGGAGCTGGAGACAGAGGTAAAAAAACACAAACACATGTTGCTCATACTGAACATGAGTATCAGTGGCTGTAGTCTGTCACATGTCTGTTTTCAGACAACTTTGTGGGGTCGAGCATCAAGGCTTGTCAATGGAGTCATCCAATGTCGTTTCCATAGAAACATAATCCAACGGAACAGGTTCGACTTAAATCTGAGTTACTACATATTTCTTGCACATGGAAGAACTCACCAAGGTAAGTCAGGTAGACTCTAGAAGTTTTTATATGAAGGACATCTTTTTCTCCTCTTTAAAGGACAATAATGCACAGTCTTTGCTTTTGTTACTTTAACATGGCACAAAGTTACCTGACTTTTCTACCTCACAGCTACCTGTGAAAAAAAGGGTTAGGAAGGAAAAGTATCTGGTTAGGATTAAATGAATGGACACAAGTCTAGGCATTTTAAACATGAGGTTAGGATTAGAAAACAAGAAAATCTTGTGATCTACAGATTACACATTTTACTAATCATGCACAATGTTGTATCTTGTCATGTTACTCTGATGTTGCCTTACTCATAACAGTTGAAAAACCTGCTGGAAGCACAATTTTAATCCTGAAATACAAAACTTCTACATTCACAACTAATGGTTTTAATACAGCTCCAAGTCAGTTGTGTTTCTGCCAAACTGTACTTTTGAAGGTTTCGTCAGTCTTGAAATGAAGATAGCAGATTTAAACCAGTTTTATTATTACTGCTATTATTAGTATTTTTATTATCATTGTGTGATTGCAAAACACATACGGAAGAAACTACAGACAGGAAAACTGGGAATGATGAGTCAGCAATCAGACTACGTTGTCATACTTTGTGCATTTTAACCATTCAAATATCAAATCATTCAGCTCAGTTATGACTTTTTTTTTGTAACTTCACTTTTCTAAATATTTAACTTTATTCACAAAATATTTCCCCATGGATGCATCGAGGTCTCTTTGATTCCTTCAAAAAAAAAGTCTCTTTTTCAAATCTCCTCCAGTATATTGCTCTGTTTTTATCTTATTTTGCTCCACAGGAAACTGTTTAGTTAATTTTAGCTGTGGGTTTCTTGATTTAAGCTTTCACCTAATGTTTTACTAAATTAAACCTTTAGCAACGCTTTAGCTGTTAGCTATGGTTTTGCTTATTTTAGCTTACATCTACTGTTTAGCTTGACTAATGGTGCAGCCAGTTCAGTTTTCCAACTAAGCCTTTAGTGAATATAATAGTAAACATTTTAACAACTGGTTCAAACTGTTTGTTTCAGGTTTAATTAACAGACATGACTACCAGCCCCTCATCTCAACCAGTCAGAAGATGGTCACTGGACCTCCACAAGATTTTGGTGGCTCCCATTCAAATTTGCTCATCAAGTTTCATGGTTGGTCATCATTTGGAGCTTTGAAGACCTTATAACACTAAAATTTTTTATGGCACAGAAAAAACACGTTTGTTTCATCTCAAAGTCAGAATGTTTGGTTGTCTAATTTTTAAAGATTAGATTATTTGGGAGGTTAAAAATGAACCTTTTTGGGTTTCGGCTAAATGGTGTGGTAATATTTTTAATGGGCTGTGCACGTGCCATGGTTTCATTAAAACACACATCTGAGTCCATATCTTTTTAAGCTCTCTATCAACGATAAAACGTCTCAGTGAACAGCGCCATTAAAACCAGATCTGATTCTGTTCTGTACATCACTGCATGGGCTCAAGAACACTTCCACAAATCATTGCCTGTAAACACAAATGCTGCTGAAAGCCTTATCATGCAAAGAAGAAGTCAGTGGCTCAGGAGGTAAGGGTTTGTCCTGTAACTGGAGGGTTGCCAGTTCAAGCCCCTGTTCTGGCAGACTCCTTGGACAAGACACTTCACCTGCCTTGCTGCCTGACGGTGGCTACAATGTAGCTTACTGCCATCAGTGTGTGAATGAATGATTGCAGTGTGAAGTGCCTTGGGGTCCTTGGACTAGATAAAGCGCCATACAAGTTCAAGCCATTTACCATATAAACACCATCCAGAAATGCTGCTGTTAATTTAAAATGGATTGAGGCAAAATGGTTCTGTGGTCAAACAAATCTAAAATTCCTTTTGGAAACCACAGTTACTACATCCTCTGTACTAGGGGTGTGCTATATCGTCTCGTTATAAGAAGAAAAAGAGCGAGGAGGTGTGAGCTCGACCTAGTAAACATGGCAGAGCACAACACGGAAATACCCACCGAGAGTCCCGGCTTAATTCCAAAAAAAGGAGCCACTTCAGAATTAGTTTGGTTTTAAAACAGAAGATGTGGATCAGACCACCATATTTTGCAAGTCATGCAAGTCTGTTGTGTCAGGTAAGGGTGGAAACACGTCAAATCTGTTTTTAAAAAGTAAAAAAAAAGTTTTGAAGTTACATATTTATTTGGGCAAATCCATCCATTCCATTCCATTCCATTCCATTCCATCCTCTTCCGCTTATCCGGGGTCGGGTCGCAGGGGTAGCAGCCCAAGCAGGGACACCCAGACTTCCCTCTCCCCAGCCACTTGGTCCAGCTCCTCCGGGGGAATCCCAAGGCGTTCCCAGGCCAGCCAAGAAACATAGTCCCTCCAGCGTGTCCTGGGTCTTCCCCGGGGCCTCCTCCCGGTGGGACGTGCCCGGAATACCTCACCAGGGAGGCGTCCAGGAGGCATC
>NC_051450.1:7253502-7254504 GCF_001649575.2 Kryptolebias marmoratus | reverse complement strand
ACACCTTGGCTGCGCCTAGAAATTCTGTCCATAAACGTTATGAACAGAATCGGTGACAAAGGGCAACCTTGGCGGAGTCCAACTCTCACCGGAAACGAGTACGACTTACTGCCGGCAATGCGGACCAAGCTCTGACACCGGTCATATAGGGACCTAACAGCCCGTATCAAAGGGCCTGGTACCCTATACTCCCGGAGTACCCCCCACAAGACTCCCGAGGGACACTGTCAAACGCTTTCTCCAAGTCCACAAAACACATGTAGACTGGTTGGGCGAACTCCCATGCAACCTCAAGGACCCTGCTTAAGATATAGAGCTGGTCCAGTGTTCCACGACCAGGACGGAAACCACACTGCTCTTCCTGAATCCGAGGTTCAACTATCCAACGGACCCTCCTCTCCAGAACCCCCGAATCGACCTTACCAGGGAGGCTTAAGAGTGTGATCCCTCTGTAATTGGAACACACTCTCCAGTCCCCCTTTTTGAATAAGGGGACCACCACCCCGGTCTGCCAATCCAGAAGAACTGCCCCTGATTTCCACGCAATATTGCAGAGTTGCGTTAACCAACACAACCCTACAACATCCAGAGCCTTAAGGAACTCCGGACGAATCTCATCCACACCCGGAGCCTTGCCACCGAGGAGTTTTTTAACCACCTCAGTGACCTCAGCACCGGAGATTGGAGAGCCTGACCCAAAGCTCCCAGGCTCCGCCTCCCCAATGGAAGACGTGGCGGTAGGATTAAGGAGGTCTTCGAAGTATTCGGCCCACCGACCCACAACGTCCCGAGTCGAGGTCAGAAGCACACTGCCCTCACTATAAACAGTGTTGGTGCTGCACTGCTTTCCCCTCCTGAGATGCCGTATGGTGGACCAGAATCTCCTGGAAGCCATACGGAAGTCTTTTTCCATGGCCTCTCCAAACTCCTCCCATGCCCGAGTTTTTGCCTCAGTGACCACCCGAGCCGCATGCTGCTTGGACTGCCGGTACCTGTCAGCTG
>NC_051450.1:7248654-7253069 GCF_001649575.2 Kryptolebias marmoratus | reverse complement strand
GACCGGCATCCTCCCCCACCATCGGAGCCAACTCACCACCAGGTAGTGGTCAGTTGACAGCTCCGCCCCTCTCTTCACCCGAGTGTCCAAAACATGCGGCCGCAGATCAGATGAAACGACAACAAAGTCGATCATTGAACTGCGACCTAGGGTGTTCTGGTACCAAGAGCACATTTGGACACCCTTATGTTTGAATATGGTGTTCGTTATGGACAATCCATGACGAGCACAGAAGTCCAACAACAGAACACCGCTCGGATTCAGATCAGGGGGGCAGTTCCTCCCAACCACACCCCTCCAGGTCTCACTGTCATTGCCCACGTGAGCGTTGAAGTCCACCTTACAAAAAAATTACACGAAATTCACATGTGATCACATGGGAATCACATGTGATTACCATTTTCCACATGTGGTTCACATAATCCACAAAAGAAATCACATATTTCCACATGCGATTCCCATTTTCCACATGTGGTTCACATAATCCACAAAAAAATCACGTTTTCACATGTGAAAGTCACATGTGAAAGTCACATGTGATTTTCATGGGATTTTTTTGTAAGGGCCCCCAGCAGAACAGTCCCCAGGAGGGGCACTCTCCAGTAACCCCTCCAAGGACTCCAAAAAGGGTGGGTAATCTGAACTGCTGTTTGGCGCATAAACGCAAACAACAGTCAGAACTCATCCCCCCACACGTAGGCGGAGGGAGACTACCCTCTCGTTCACCGGGGTAAACCCCAACGTACAGGCACCAAGATGGGGGGCAACAAGTATGCCCACTCCTGCTCGGCGCCTCTCACTGTGGGCAACTCCAGAGTGAAAGAGTGTCCAACCCCTCTCAAGGAGACTGGTTCCAGAGCCAGAGCCGTGCGTTGAGGTGAGCCCGACTATTTATAGCCGGAACCTCTCTGCCTCACACACCAGCTCAGGCTCTTTCCCCACCAGAAAGGTGACATTCCCAAGAGCCAGCTTCTGTAGCCGAGGATAAGACCACCAAGGTCCCCGCCTTCGGCCACCACCCATCTCACATTGCACGCAACCCCTTTGGCCCCTCCTATAGGTGGTGAGCCCATGGGAAGGGGGACTCACATATCCTCTTTGCCCGGCTGGGCTCCATGGGTGAAAGCCCGGCCACCAGGCGCTCGCCAACGTGCCTCACCTCCAGGCCTGGCTCCAGAGTGGGGCCCCAGTGACCCGCGTCTGGGCGAGGGAACACTATGTCCAATATTTTCACTCATCATAAGGGGTCTTTGGGCTGCACTTCGTTGGGCCCCTCACCTAGGACCTGTCTGCCTTGGGTGACCCTACTAGGGGCATTAAGCCCCTGACAGCATAGCTCCTAGGATAATTGGGACACTCAAACCCCTCCACCACGATAAGGTGGCAGCCCAGGGAGGGGTGGGCAAATCCAAATATATAAAAAAGCAGAAAATGTGGAATATCGTCTGTGATGTCGTTATCGAGGTTTTTAAAAAATATATCATGATATCATTTTTTGGCAATATCGCCCATCCTTACTCCATACTAAAAGAGGAGAGACCATCCAGGCTGCTATCAGCACACAGTTCAACAGCCTGCCTCTCTGATGGTATGGAGGTGCATTAGTGCCTCTGGCTTGGGCAGCTTACACATCTAGAAAGTGCATCAGTGCAGAAAAGTATATACAGGTTTTAGAACAACATGTTTGCATCAAAATTACGTCTTTTTCAGGGAAGGACTTACATATTTCAACAAGATGCTGTTAAACCACAGACTGCATCCATTACAGCAGGGCTTTGTAGAAGAATTGATAAGGCAGTGAACTAAGTTACCTGCAGATCAGACCTCCTGCCTACTGAAAACATGTGGCTTTGTGAAAACAAAAATCCCTCAAAGAAAACCCAGGACTGTTGAGAAACTAAAATCCTCCATCAGACCAGAATGGGACAACATTTCCTCCAAAACCTCCAGCAGCTGCTCTCCTCGGGTCCTGGATATTTACAGACTAATAGTAAAAGAAGAGGAGATGCTTCACAGAGGGAAACATGGGATTAGGAAGGTTTAACTGATTGTATGTAATTTTATTTTAACCAGTTTATTGTACCAGTTCTCTGTTCTCTTAGCTGTGTTGATGCTGACGGCCTGGATGTGGACAGTGAGCACAGCTATCTTTATCGCTCGTCACTGTAAAAATCTTTGGTGTGACACAACTCTGCTGGGACAAAAAGTCTGGTTTCAGGTGAGCATACCACTGTACTTACAATATAAATAATAAGGACCTTCAGATCTTCATGTTCTGAAAAGGAAACAGTCCAGTCATATTGTTATTTCCACTTAGTGTGACTCTTCAGAACACGTGGTGCATGTTAGTCTTGTGAGTTATAAAAGAATCTTCCATGTTCCTTATTCTTAGTGGAGAAGAGAGACAAATTACACTGTAAAGAATTATTGTCATTGTTAAATATAGGGTACAGTACTCATATAACAAGCAGGACACTTATACTTTATACTTTTATACGCATTTGTCAATATCATTTTTTGTATTTGTGACATTGATGTATTTTTATGCCCGCAGAAAAAGAAATTTAGGTGCCATGTGTGAACAACTTCAGTACACTGTCATTTAATTGCCTAACCATATCCCAGATGACCTTATTTTTATGTTTGCTTGCAATTGTTCCATTTTTACCAAATATTGAAATGGTTATTCTCCCTCTTTAAAGCTGCATCGATCCATGATGGCTCTGTCTGTAGGCCTCAGTTGTGTAGCTTTTATCCTTCCCTTCATATACAGAGGGGGCTGGAAGCAGGTAGGTTTGTGTTTTACTTCTTTAGTTTTTTTTTGTATGAACAGCATTTGTTCTTACCGGCTCTAGTCCTATCTATTTTTGGTCTCTACTTTATTCCTCCGTCAGCAGCATATCCTGCAGTGGCTCTTTGTAACTCAGCAAAACGACCATGAACTTGAGTAATATTTGTGTGTAAGCTGACAATAGGAAAAGGGTACAAGTACCCTTTTAGCAGTTTACCAATCCAAGTTTGGTACTTATTGTTAAAAAATCCTGGATCAGTTTTTCCAGCAGATTCTGGTTTGGTCCCAGGAAGTGATCTGAGCATGAAAGCTAAACGTAAATCTGAAATTTCATGTTTATAATCTGCTTAATTCAGTGGCTCGTGCTGTGAATTATCTTAAGTTTAAAAGTTTGTTCTGCATTACCTAAGAAATTGAAACAGAATTTCCTCACCCTAGTTTTTATTTTTCCTGGCAGCCTGCAGATTCCCACCATTTCACTGGCTGGGTTGTCATTACCCTGACTGTCATCCAGTCAATTATGGCCATTCTCAGACCTTCTCTACAGTCCCCAAGGTATGTCCTCAAACAAGACTTTATGACTGCCTCACTGTCTCAAAGACGGTTTGAGCCACATTCAGTCGTGTGAGATTTTCATGCACATTTACATTCTCTCCGTTTGAATTTGCAGAAGGGTTCTCTTTAAGTGGATGCACTTTGGAGCTGGCACTGTTGGTCAGATTCTTGCAGGTAAGATGACTAATTTGGAAGGACATTTTTCGGGAGACACTCAAAGTGACTGGTGGAAAATACTGCAACTTGCATAACATGATGTAATGTGAGCTACTTAAATTCAAAAATGGAAATATTGTCATGGTTTTAGGTATTTGCCTGGCCCACATGCAGTATACTCTCAGGACGCAATGACAAGTTAAGGGTTATTTACAAAGGAATGAATTAATGAAGGGGCTTGATGGCACAGAGAATCAGGAACACTGGGGACAGAGTAGATAAACACCTGAGTCAAGAATGCATGAATCTGAGGGGGTTATGTTGATGAACAGGTGAGTCCAGAGTATTTGAGAATAAAGAGGTTGATGAGAAATGTGTCTTACTGTTGAAGAAGAGGTAAGGTGAGTGGAATCCAAAGACATGGTTCTGTGTTTGGGTTGAAGCCAGACAGTGACCTGCGGTGAGGTTCATGGTTGGTGAGGCACTGACTCCTTTAGAGTCAGATTTACAAATATATAAACCCAAAAGAGTAGCTTATTCAATTGGCTACTGGTTATTTCATATGTTACACATGGGGAATTAAGGTTGTTTTGTTTTTTATTTTGCTTGCTTTATAGTTTTGTGTGGTGTGTTTATGTTTGCTTTATAGTTTTTGCATGTTTTGTTTTTCTTTTGGCGTCTTGGGCGCGCTGGGTTAAGGAGTTCTGGGGACGCAGAGCCGGTAATTAGCTGCACGTGCGGAAGCTGATTGAAGCCAGGATATAAGGGAGCCTTTAGGAAAGGGCGGGGAACTAGGTTCCGCAGGTGACGGAGACGGGCATGCTGTGGAGCGAGAGACGCGCTGAGTCCGCACGCCAGGCATGGAGCACCGGGAAGAGAGCAGATGGCCCAATATAAAGGATGAGGGCAGAGG
>NC_051450.1:7158720-7247755 GCF_001649575.2 Kryptolebias marmoratus | reverse complement strand
TATTTGAACAGGAAATATGCAATTTCAGCGATTTTGACTATAAAAATGTGATTTAGACCATAAAAATGTTTGAAAATTACTCATACATAAAGATCAGTGGACAAATATTAATATTCATTTTATGTTATGATTTTTTTTTTCTTGTCATGATGACAGGGGAGGCTCTGCCTCACCTGCCTCCCCTGACCCCACGTCCCTGAAGCCAGAGGTGCGCTGGGTGATCTGGAATCGGTTGATTAGTTTGTTGAAGGCTTGAAGCAGGAGGAAGATGAGTGTGTTGGAGGGCAGACAGGTTGCACACAGAAGGAAGAGGAGCCTTGTGGTGCCAGCCGTGGGTTAAGATCCAGTGACCTAACGGAGAGCTTGAGCTTGAATGGTGGAATCCATACAAGAATCACACGAGGGAACAAATTCAAGAAACTTGCAGGGTTACCTCTAAAGGAGCACAAGAAGAACATAAACTTCAAAGTTAAGGAGGACGAGGATAATCTCTAAAGATGACCCAGAGTTTTACTAGTACGGTTAACACTCAGGTGACAAAGGACTGGTAGCCAGCTCCTCTTAACCTCTGGCTTGATGAGCCTGATAATTTGCAGGTGTGCTGTAGCACATCTGCAGAGATCTGCTCCCCAGTGGAGACCTACAGCACCGTGCTCCGCTGCGCCCTTTGGTGGGAACCTGCAAAACTGAAAAGTGAAGTGAAGGAACCACTACACAGACATAAAGTCTCCAATTCCTGACAAATCTTGTTCTTTTTGCTACTTTTATATTGTAAAACTGTTGATATTCTGTTTATTATTGGTTATTTATTTGGTTATGACAGCAAAATCCACTTTAACTAAAGCTTTTTTTTTATTAACACACATCAAAAATGAGGATGTGACAAAAATCTACTGATTTTTATACCAGCTTCAGTTCAACAAGGTCTAAACCAAGGTTAGATTTGTTGAATTCAATATTTTCTGATTTCATTATCCTATCTAACAAATCCTACAGCCATTCCTTCAAAATATGTATTTTTATTAACAAAAGATGGTGAGTGTTTTGTAGAATAGTTGTCCTCTCCATCTTTTATTGAACTTTTAATACAAATGTAAGAATGCAGGGTAAAGGACTGACAGCTTGTTGTGAATAACTGGCAACATGAATGAATAAATAGTAATAAAATGAATAATAGTGTAAAAAGTTCTCTTTCTCTCTTGAAGTGATGTGTGTGTTCCTGGGTTTTAATCAGCAGCTGCTGCTCTTGCCCAGCCATTGGGCTCCAGCAGTGTTGATTGCGTGGTTGGTATGGATCTTCCTGGCCAACCTGCTGCTGCTTATCTACAACATCGTACTCAGGAATGAAGGTACCCGTGATTACTGTTGGTATTTGGGATAGAAATTCCTAATGCTGTTTACATTTTCATAAATTTGTCATAGTTTTGGTAATTTCAGTTTGTTGTTTTGATTATTGTCTTGTTTCAGTTTAGTTTTTCCTGTTCATGTTTGCTATCACTATTCACTCCTCCCCAGTCACTCTTTTGCCCCTGATTATCTGCCACGCCCATCTCCACCTGTAAGTCATTGTAATCACTCACCTGTGCCCACTTCCCATAATTATCCCCTGTGCATATAACCTGGTCATTTTCTCTCACACACCACTGGATCATTCCGCTCTGTCTGCTCTTTGCCATGCCATGTCTTGCTGTGCATCTCATTTTGGATTTAGTTAATGTTTGTTTTGCTGCCACGCCAGCCTTTTTGTTTGTCATTTTTAGTTATTAAAGTAATTTTCGTTCCTTTAAACCATGCGTCTGCGTTCTGGGTTCGCCGCCATCTCTCCGCCTTCTGACAAAATTAGAAAATATTTTACGCGACACAAACATGTAAAACAAACCAACCCATTGCAATATAGCAAGTCATATATTTTTTATCATTTTCGCCTTAAACTTCTCATTTATTATGTGTTTCTCATAAAAAAGATGGCTTCTTTCACTAATGGTGTCACTTCCAAGTAATGACATTTCAAATAGACACATCTATGGTTAAACCAAATAGGTTTGTGTTTAATTGAAAAACACGCCAAGCAGGCGTGCATTATAATGATGCAGGGATGGATTTGACACATATTGTACTTTTACTTTCTTCGCAATAATTATAGGTACTTATCACGAAGAAAGTAAAAGTGCTAAAAAACAGATTTGAACAATGTGTTTGCTATGCCACAAAAAATTCAGATTTCTCTAAATTATTGCACAATTATTACAAAAAAGTGTTTTATTTAGTAAAAATCGAATGTCTTCTGCTATTTAAGTGTGTGAATGTGCTCTATTTTCAAAATTGTATCAAAGTAATCATAAAAAACTGTGAGCAAACTTTCTTAGGAACTTTTTAAAACCATTTCTATGATCAGTGCTTCATTCCACCTAAAAATGTGAACAGTACAATCCATCCATCCATCCATCCATCCATCCATCCATCCATCCATCCATCCATCCATTTCAGCTCATCTGTGGTCGGGTTCTGAAGGAAACAAGTCAAGAAAGAAAACCCAGACATTCCTCTCCAGCTAAATGCTAAAGCGTGCCCAGGCCGGCGAGGATATACCTTCCAGCTGCGAACTGCCTGCTGGTCATGACTTGAAAACACCAACAGAACCACAGAATCTGCAAAATGTAGAGACAAGACCCTGAGGTTCCCAAACCAGACCCACTCCCCTCTGCAACTGCACCTTGAGATCCTGTCCATGAACACCACAAACAGGATTGAAGACGAGGGGCAGCCCTGGTTGGCTTTAATCCTCACTGAGAATGAGACCATGCTTTATTCTGAAAACGTGGACATAGTTCTTGCTTTGGTAACACAGGGCCTGAATAGTCCTTAAAATAAATTGAGGTCACGTCCATCCACTAGTCTTTTAAAAGACAAAGTTAAAGATGCTAGATGGAATGGAATGATAAACCGATAAAAAGTTTTTCCACTGCAACTTTTGGGAAGTATAATTCTGTACGTCTAAAACTGTATTATATGTGTGTCAACAGGAAGCAGCAACAGTGATGACACAGACAGCACCGTGTTTACTCGGTTAGAAAGGCCTCAGCATAAAGGGGTGAGACTTTAGTCTTTAATTCGCTCATTTTTTCATGTTTACATTTTGGTCATTTCTTTTGTTCTGTTGTGACATTTCTTTATTTTTTTCCAGATCTCCAAAGTCAAACAAATGGTGCTACTGGTGTTTGTAATTGGAAACACAGCATTCTTGGTTACACTTATAAAAGCTATTGCAAGTGTATAGTTTTATCCAATAAATATTATCTGTGAGGATTTTTTTTATTTAGTTGATTTATTTAGCTCTTTGAAAAAGTTAGAAAGAGAATTACTGTCAGTTTTGAGTACATAAGTCCAAAAGGCTGTTTGAGAATCATGATCATGAGGTTTATGTACCCCCCCCCCAACAAGCTCTTAAGATATGCCACAGTACACTAGATGTGAAACTAGACATTATATTAATTTTAGCTCATTAACTGGAAAATGTCACGTTTGGTGGGTAGTTGGCCCCAAGACGCAGACTGACTCAGAGAGCTCCAAAGGAAAAACTAATTTATTTAAAATAAAGGAACAAAAGCATACGTGGCAACAACAAAATAACAAAAACTAACAAAATACAGGGTTGGAAGAAACATGAGATATAAAACACGAGGATAACCAGACACATGGGAGTGACAATGAACCAGCAAGTAAGTGAGAAAAATGACCAGGTTTTAAACGCTGAGGATAACGAGGGAGTGGAAACAGGGTACTGATTAGTAACGCAGGACAGGTAGTGAGGCAGGCTGAGTACTGAGCAGAGGAAAGGTGAATGATGGCAAGAACTATACAAAGACTTATAAAACTAAACAAGAAATAAAACAGAACTATAGAAACATGAAACAATAAACCCAATATAAAAGAAACTTAAAGAATAACTCAAACAAAACCCAAATCCTGACAGAAAATTGATTATATTACAGCCATTTTTGTGTTTGCTAATGTTGATAAGCTGTGACGGCCATCTTGACTTGGGGTGATTCCAAACGTTGATCAGTATGTGAATTTAATGATTTATTTCTGAGAGGGTATAATGTTCTGTGCTTGTGTGTGTGTGTGTGTGTGTATCTGTAGAGTTAGTAAAATATCTCATAAACCGCAAGGCAGATTTTAATGAAACTCATAAATTAATCATTGGGTGTACATCCACAGTTGATAATCTTTTGAAGTCAAACACAAGACTATAACTCAGTTAATTTTACAGATATTGAACAAAAACTGTGGTAGTAGTCTTGCTTGTCCAGACTAGTAAAACAATAGAACATTGTCTTAGGGTCACTAAGTCACAAAACATAGAATTTAAAAATGGCGGCATCTAGTTTTATTGGTCTAGTAAAACAGTTTAATGTTAACTTGGGGTCATTGTGTAACATTACATTATTTTTTTTTTAATGGGGAAAAGAAAAATACAATTTATCGACCCCCCTGAGGGAAACTGGAAAAATGTGCTGCAGGATGCTGGACAGCTGGGGAAAGCACAACTTCAGGACCCGAGGGCTGATATCAGCCACTGAACTGGAGGCTGGACATGGAAGGTTGTGATCAGAAGAGTTCAGCAGTTTCCCTGACTGAGGAAGATTTGAGGTTTACGTAGTGGGAAAAGGTCCAATGCAGGGGGTCCAATGCTGAACTGGTTAAAACAAGTTCAGGTCATTGGCTTTGTCCAGGCTGCCCCCTGCTGCTGACGGGCGTTCCAGTTGAACGATGACTGATAAAAATGATAAACACCTTAATGCATAAATAAATAATATTAATATTTCATAACAATGGGTTATGGAAGATTAACATTAGCTCAAGCTATTCTATCTCAGCTTAGTTGAAGCTCTGAAACACAAACACGACTACAGACACAATACTTTAATAATACTTTTACGTGGTTTTGTTACAAAAATGAGATATTTACAGCAATTTACAGATCAAAAAATGAATTCTGAATAATATACTTCCTGTAATTTTATGGTGAAATGGATGAGTTGTGAATAACTGTCAGATGTAAAATATAAGTTTATAATTTAGATTAATGTGAATGGAGAAGAGTGAAACTCTTAAGCTGATTCCCTACTGAAATAAAAATCAGAATAAAAAAGGTTTACTCCAAGTAATGAAGACAAATAAAAGTACTGTTGAGTAATAACAACCCAGATAAGTTCGTGATTATTTTGACACCAAAGCAGAGCCATTGTAACAAAGTCTGAAGATCTGACCATGAGGAGGGTTCTTCCCACTAACATGAAAGGACAATGATCCAAAAAGTTCAGTCACTTCAAAAAAAATAAATTCCCCTAAAAGTATGAGGAAAACTCCTCGTCTCTCAGTTATCAGAGGGAGCTGCTCAACTCTGCTTGTGTGTATCAGGCTTTAAATGAACCCAGACTGCAGACTCATCTTGCTCTTCAAAACAAATAAACTGATTTAATAAACAAAAGAGAAAACAAATGGCTGGCCTGGCAGCAATCCAACAAGAAACTGAAGCACGGAGGACGACAAGGAGGCACAAGGTGGCATAATAACCAACAGGGAGCGAGCGAAGATGGGATGGGAGTGACAGAATATAAAGGCTGAGGGTGAGATTGACTACAGCTGGAGTGACAGATAATGAGGAACAGGTGAAGTGGGCTGATTGGAAAACCACTGGGGAGATGAACTGAGGGAGAGTGAAGAGTGGCACAAGGAACACAGTGGACACACGGAGCAGAACTACACAAGAACATATAATGAAGAAACAGGGAGAAAATAAAAACACACAGATCACAAGAATTAAAATAGAACTACGAGTGAAAACAATAATAAAACCTGACCAAAAAAATAACTAAAAATAAAAACCGAACAAATCCTAACCTCATGGGTGGTTTGGATAGGGAAGAGACATGCGGCCATTGTTGTCTGATCAGCCAGGCACAGGAAGAGCATTTGGCATCAAGATTGTCAGTAAGAATCGGGAGAGCTGAGAAGATTACAATGAAGAATACAGGAGTTTCTATCTTGGTTCAGCCCATTGGATCATGTTTAGATTAAAGGATCAGTGAGAGAGAAACATTGGCAACATTGATTTTAGTCTGAAAGGAAAATTACTGGGATTTTAACTCCTAAGGAATCAAACGATGTCATGCACACATATTAAAAACACAAGAATTAGTAGAGAATGCAAATGTATCTTTAGTAAGTTTGGTGATTATTCAAAATTTCACTGAGAAACTTCATGCAGCCTCTTTGCTGTCAAGGCCACTCATCGAATGAAGGATATTGTTTTGAGGTCTAGATTCCTTGTTACCATGGTGATGTGATTCGAGGTTTGTGACTGTCTGGAACTGCACAACAGGTGCTGCTAGACTGGTTGAGGAAAACAAGAAGTGTTTTAATGCGAGAGTGGAACAAATATACATCCTGTGATGGTTAGAAATAGAATCCATATTATGTTTAGGTCAAAAAATATAAATCCACATGGTATGTTACTCTACTAAATGGTGTCTTGTATGTCCAGTCTACTCAAAAGATTAAACATTAATTTGTGGTCACTATGTCACGAGGCATGGAAGTTACCAAGTAATAAAATGGTTGTCTTGCTTTTCCAGTCTAATAAAACAAGTTCACATTAATCTGTTGACAATATGTCTCCCCTGTCATTCTTCACCACCCTTGGTGGAGTCTCCTACTGTGGGGCCTCCAGTCCATACTTGGCACAGATGTTCCTGTACACTAATCCAGCTACCATTCAGCTGATTCTTCTAGACATATCTTACTCTTTGTAGGTACTTGCTTATGGTTAACTTCCTTGCAGCCTCATCATGGTTGTCATTTACCTGTGGGATTCTAAGGTACTTGTAGCTGTCCTGGACATCTGCAATGTTGCCTTCAGGTAGTTCAACCCCTTCAGTTGTGATCACCTTGCCTCTCTTAAATATAATTCAGCTGCACTTATCAACTCCGAATGACATACCAATGTCCTTGCTATATATCCTGATGAGTTGGATCAGTAAGTTGATGTCATACAGCTTGATGTTGTCCATGTAGAGGAGGTAAATGATGACTGTTCAACTTTGCAAAGAGTGGTTATGGATACAGGTTCCAATCATCTGGCTGAGGGGGTTCAGGCCCATGCAGAAGAGGAGTGGGGACAGAGCATGCCCTTGGTATATGCGTCACTTAATGCTGACCTGGGCAATTGGCTTTGAATTGGCCTCTATATGTGTCTTCTATATTTGCAATGAGTTCTTGATTAGGGTTTTGGTGCCATTTTGCTTCTGTGCCTCGCTCAGGTATTGACCCATCTGCCTCATCTTAGCAGCTATGATGCCTGACAGGAGCTTCCATGTTGTACACAGGCAGGTGATTGAATGGGAGTTGGATGGGATTGCCCCTTTCTGGGGGTCTTTCATGATCAGGACTGTTCAGCCTTGGGTCGACCACTCTGGGTGGGTCCCTTCCATGAGCAACTTGTTCATTTGTGCTGCTAGGTATACATGGAGAGCAGTCAGTTTCTTCAGCCAGAAGGTGTGGATCATGATGCCTCCTTCTCCCATATGCTTCTCCGGTACTGCTCAGTCTCAGCTTTGGATGGATCTACTCTATGGATGGTGTGGTGGAGAATACCCCATTTCACAAGAAGCAGAAGCTATAGCAGAATCCCTATGGCTTCTCCTGAGCCACAGGTATGGAGAAGTTTAGGATAATTTCAGTGTGTCTTTTTTCATAAGATCTTGGCTGATTTCTCTCCATATTGCCTTTATCTTAGCTTCCAATCACCTCCTCCATGGGGGACAATGCTACTTATTAGTTATAGGCTTGATCTTATAGCCTAGCATTTCAAGGACCCCCCGTTGCTGCGGTGTATACCAGCTTCAGGAAGATAATGTCAGTAGGGATACTTAACAGTGCTTCATTCACATCCTCTATAAGACATTTAGAAGGTACATTGGCAGTTCACCTTATCAGGGGGTGCAGGTCATAGGTAACTTGTTCACAATCTTCAAGCTTGGGTCAGTTGTCCTTGTATTCAGATTCTCAGGGCTTTTCAATGGGGGTTGGTACTCATATTTGGATGAAGGGGATGGTGATATATCCCCTGATCTGTCTTTCTTGCTCCTCTTGCTGTAGCTTCTTCATTGTACTTTGTCGATCTCTATATGTGAATGAAGATTTCTCTATTGAATGTTGAAACACTGGATTTTAAGTAGTATCTGAGTCAAACTGGATGTTGGGTATCAAAGTTTCCATAGTTTACATATCCTTTCCATTTTGCCTCTCTCTCTAGGCTTGCTCATCCATAAATGTCTTGTTTCCTCAACACCTGATACAGACCTTGTTAATCCAAGTGATGTCCAAGCTGTGATGGCATCATTTCTTTGTCTCTTGCTTGAGGGCTGGCTGTACTGATACAATGCTGGCTCAGACAACATTATTTGGTTTTAGTTTTTAATGATTTTTTTTTATGTAGCGCAGTTCTAACCTATAGAGTGTTACTTTTTGAATCTATAGTAGGCAAAATAAGAGTGAAGTTTTATGACACTTATCTGAAAGTAAAAGACCCAGTAAATAAATTTTGTCTAGTTTGAGCCATAAAAAATTTCTGAACAGCATATCAACTTTGTTTTTACACAGCCTTTACTATAGCAACAAGAAACAAGCTGTTTGTGATGTTGGTGTGTTCTGATTGTCAACATGTAGGCTCAGGTTTCTTTGTTATACTTTAAAACATGAATTATTTAAGACACCAACCTTGTGCCATTCGCAGACTAACTATCGTACTTCCTACTACACTACCACACAAGCAAAACAATACACACAGACCAAGCCAAGATACTTTGTATTCATTTTGTTTTATTATTGTTGCACTAATCTCTTCCAAACACAGTATGAGAAGTAACAGTGAAAAGCCCCACATATTTAATTATAAAGAGCCAAGTTAGCCCTAAAAGCCACAACAGGGACTAGCCATAAAATTTTTTAACACCAGCAAGCATTCTTTAAGATTTGAAAGCTGTACTTGTAACAACTAAGCATACAAATATGTCATGTAAAACAAAGCTGTTTAAGGTAGACTGAATCTGAGTTTCAGAAAGCACAGGGCTTTCATAAGTTGTCATTTAGAATAGCTGAAACATCAAGGCTGTGATAGATAATAAACTTATTTATTTATTTAAATTAGTACTGTTTATCCCTAACAGATAAGTCTGTCATGTGTGCAAATAAAGAAAGGAACTAAACAAATGCTTAATATTGAAAAAAGGAATGGCTCTTAATTTGATCAGCACATTTTTAGCATATACTCTGAAACAAATTCTATATTATCAATATATGTTAAAAATCCTAACAGCTTTCAGCTGACTCAGCATCATTCAGCAAACATGTTGCTTAAGTGGGGGATATTTTATATATTTAATTAAAAAAAATATATATTTAGTATATAGTTCTTGATGCAATCTTGTCCCGATTTTAGGGTGTCATAGGTTCATACTTTACCCAACCTTGCTTCAAGACTGCAGGTTTCTCTGTGATTACAGTGTCTACAGGTGGAATGGGACACAGACTGTTCTCCTAGCAAGGCCCTTTACTGTAAGACCCTCTCTACCCTTATGGCTAGAGGGAAATCTATAGCTTTAACCAAAAGGCTTGTAGTTAGGGCCGGCTAAGTTAACCCTGAGTTATCTTTTTGATTTTGGCTACTAATGTACTGACCACTCTACTGTTTTTACTCTCGATCTATATGTGCTATTATTGCTCTCATTAGCTTTGTGTTGATCATTTTCCTTTTCCACAGCAGGTATCCCTCATCTGATGATTCTGTATTTTTGTGTCTTTTCTCTGCCCTCTTATCCCCCAGCCTTTTAAGACAAACCACTGTCATTTGTGAGTCTGGTTCTGGCAGAGGTTTGCTCAGAACGTGATCTGTTAGCTTATAAAATGCCTTTTAGAAACCTACTTAGAGTGTTTATTATTAAATTAGCATCAGTAGTAACTGTTGTTCAGTAGGCTGTGATTATTAGGATTTTTTACATATATGTTGTGCACCTTTTTATTATTCATAAAAATATATAAATTCCTGTTTATTTGTGTAAAATATGCCATAGTAATTTCAATTTGTAAAATTTCTGTCTCTCTTTCAGTGTCATAGTGTTTTGAATAAATGTAGCAGCTGTCTCCTGGTGTTCAATGACGAACCTGATAATCGCAGATAATCAGAATGCATTGATAATCATATTAGAATCAAATCACATTGCATTTGAATCACAGTCAAATTAGGTATCTAAAAATTACTTTGCATACTGTTTTTGTATAACACCTTGAGAAGACTCTTGTAGTGGAAAGGGTGTTTTATTACCATTCAAATTAGACTAGACCTTGTTCATTGGATATTCCTAGACTATGATTATCAGTATTGATATTCATTCCAACAAATAAACTGCCACTGACCTATGTGACTCGTCTGAGTAAATGATTTTTTAGGTAAAATGTGTGCCTCGAATCTGTTTTGTACATAGTGTTTCTTATGTCTATCAACCTCACCTTGCAGCTGCAGCTAAAAAAGCATCATACAAATATACAGTTAATATACACCAAAAAACATATTGTATTAGTTTCATCACCAAGACACATAGTAACATCAAAATATGTTTTTAAATCTGATTTACATTTATAATGTCAATAAAAGCTTAGCAAAAAATACATATGCATTGCACATGTCCGATACATTCATGTATCTTAGCAAAAGCCAGCAAATGCTTTCATTGCACAAGTCAGTAAGATTAATCTTTTAACAAAACTCACATGTATGCTCCCGTGAAAGAGCTCTTAGTCCCTGTATTTATTCCTCCCACTGTACTGGACACACCATAAAGAATAGGAAATATCAGAAATATCAAAGTTTGATCTTTTCAGATTTCTACTGAGATCTATTATGAACTATACTGAGAAAGTTTCTTATAAGTCAGATAAATACAAATGTTGCAAACAAACATATGCCTACAGCGATTTGAAAAAGTCTTCATACACCTTGAACTTTTCCATGTTTTGTCACATTACAACCATAAACTTAAAAAAGAAAAAAACAGTTTTTTTATGTGACAGACCAAAAACAAAGTTGTGCATTACTGTGAAATGGAAAGAAAGTGGAAAATGTGGAGGAAAATGATCCATGGTTCTTAACATTTTTTAAAAATAGAAATCTGAAAAGTCTGGCGTGCATTTGTTTTCAGCCCTTCCTGAGTCAATACTTCGTAGAACTACCCATCGCTGCAGTTCCAGCTGTGAGTCTTTTGAGACATGCCTCTTTCAGCTTTACACACCCAGAGATGGAAATTTTTGTCTTTGTAAAAGATTGGATTGAGAGTGTCTGTGAAGAACAGCAGTTTTCAAGCCTTGCCGCAGATTACCATTTGGATTCAGATCTGGAATGTGACTGGACCATTCTAACACATGAACAGGCTGTGATCTGACCCATTCCACTGTAGCTCTGGCTGGATATTTAGGGAAGATGAACCTCCAACTCAGCCTCAAGTTTTTTAGAGCTTCCCTGTTTATGTGAAGAAAGGTATCTCCATATTATGATGCTGCCACCACCATGTTTCACAGTGAAAATGGTGTGTTCGGGGTGGTGTTCAGTGTTAGTTTGGTTTGATCTGAGCACCTTCTGCCACATGTTTGATGTATCCCTACATGGCTTTTGTCAAACTGCAAACAGGAATTCTTCTGGTTTTCTTTCAACAATAACTTGCATGGCTCTTCAATAGAGGACAGATTTGTGGAGTTCAGGACTAATAGTTGTCTCGTGGACAGTTTGTCCCACCTGAGCTGTGGATCTCTGCAGCTCCTCTAGAGTTACCATGAGGGTTCTTGGCTGCTTCTCGGATTAAGCTTCTCTTTCCATTTTCAGATGATAGACTGAACAGTGGCTCCATGAGATGTTCAAAGCTTGGGGTATTGTTTTATAACCTAAAACTGCTTTAAACTTCTCAACAACTTTCTTCCTTGGTCTTCATGATGCTGTTTGATCACTAATGTTGTATAAGAAACATCTGAGGCTCACAGAATGTTTGGATTTAGTCTTGAGATTAAATCACAGAAAGCTGTACTCTTTTTTTTTTTTTTTTTTTTACTGATTAGGTGACTTTTGGTTGTTCTGGATTTTAGTTCAGGGTATCAGAATAAAAGGGAGTGAATACAAATGCACACCGCACTTTTCAGATTTTATTTGTAAACGTTTTTGAAAACCACTTATCATTTTCCTTCCACTTCACAATTATGTGCTACTTTGCGTTGGTCTGTCACATAAAATCCCAGTAATATACTTTGAAGTTTGTGGTTGAAACGTAACAAAAGGCATAAAAGCTCAAGGGGTGTGAATATTTTTGTGAGAAACTGTACCCTCTGCAGCTCATTTAAGAATGATTCATTCTCTTAGTACATTATTTTGCCTCTTTGACAGGCATTTCTCTTGATTTTAGTTGAATCGCTCCCTTCAACTTCACTTCCTCCAAAAGCCTTTTCAGCTGCAAATAGCAGCTAGTCTCAGAAACTCCTGGTAAACGCAAAGCACAGCAGGCTACATTTTAAATACAATGGGGTAGCAAAAACATTTACCTCTCTTGATAATTTTTCTATTTTGTTCCAACTTGAACTTTATTTAGATTGTATTTTGATCATAAGTAATAATTCTACAAATATACTTTGGATTTAAGAAGCTACATGGGCAAAAAACTTGCACATAATTTCTAAAATGTGTAAAACTGTGGTGCATGCATATTTATTCACTTCCTTTGCTTCTTTTGCTTTGAAGCCCCAACCATTACGTTAAGATGCCACATTAGTTAAACTGGTTAAAATGATTCATCTGAGAACAATCTAAGATTCAAAAAATATATACTGTATACACCTGTTCCGATAGCCCCCAGAATGAACACCAGTGCAATTCCTTTAAGCAAGAGACGTCACGAAGACCAAGGAACTTGCCACACAGATAAGAGACAAAGTTGTAAAGGATTACCAATAAGGGTTTGGTAATAAAAAAATATTCCAGAATCATGAAAATTCCAAGGAGCTCCATTGAATCCATTATTAGGAAATGATGGTTGATGTTTTATTATCTAAGACCATCAGCTGAGACTAGAATGGAGGTTCACCTTCCTGTAAGGCAAAGACCCTGACTGCTCAAGAAGCAACACTCCAGTAGTTTAGGGAGAACCAGTTTAATGTCCTGGAATGGTCCAAACCAAATGAAAATCTCTGGTTTGATTTAAAGATTGTTGAACATTAGCAGCACCCATCCAACCTGAAGAAGCTGCTGCAGTTTGGTCCTGAAGAATGGAGAAAAATTTCAGTGGACAGACCTGATGCTGGAACTGCTGCAGATGTTGGCTCTGCAATGTGCTGACACTGGGGGTTAAATAATTATGAACGCTCAGATTTTTTTGTCTCATTTCTTGTTTGCTTCACAATAAAATGTGATTTGCATTTGAAAGTGGTAGTTAGGTTTGGGAATTTTAATCATAACCACCTGCCAAATTCCTGATTTTAAGGCAACAAACCAGAGAGAAGGCCAAGGGGCGGCAATAGTTTGACAACTTACTGTCAAGCAAACCTAACAGATCAATCACTTTTGTTGGATAAGACTATAAAACCAACTATGGCAAAATGTAAAACACTAAAATAGAAACAAACCTTATGCCAGGAGAGAAATTCATTTGACACAGTGTCACATGAAACAGAAAAAAATGACTTCTCGGTTCATTTTAGACCTGAGCTTGATTATCATGTTATTTCTAGGTTGATTTGAGACTCAAGTTTACTTTTTAGTTTCAGCTGCCGCTCATCACAGGGACCAGAACTCTTTCACTTCACGTATGACATAGTGACATATTTGCATCCTTTACAACTTTCGTTTTGCTTGTACTTTGCAGTTTTTTAAAAATTGTTTTTAGCTCTTGTGCTTCTGACTTGAATCTTTTTAGACATCTTGTCAGTAGGCAAGATATACATTACACTGACACATGCTGCTAGTAAAGATTATTGCATTACACATAAGTTGAAAACTTTTGTCTTCTCTGAAACCTCTGAAGTCAAAAAAAAAGTTCAATTTATACAATGGCTAATAGTCACAGTCCACACTAGAGCATTTTATTTATAATAATGAATAGAAAGTGGATTTTTAGAACATTACGACTATTATTATGACTACTTTAACAAAAGTAGAGGTTGTGGCCAGTTTGGAGCCCTCCATACATGGGTAATGGTTAAGAAGTGATTAGAACTGAATGATTGTCTGAAAATAATGTACAAACTTAGGTCAGAATCTGACATTTTTCTTAGTTATTCATTTTAATGAATAAAACTTGTGTTTCTATTGGAAATTGACTCGTTCCAACAAATGTAGCACAAACACTCTCAGTGTTTTCCCCAAAGCATCACAAAAGCAGACTTCAGTTTATGCCACAACATGAAACGATTAACAATAACATTGCACCGAATTTGAATGAAAGCAACACTGACAGCTGATGGCCTTAAAATGGCTAAACTGTTGGCTTGTTCCACTTCAGTCTTTTTTTGTAAACTCGCCTGCCTCCCAGCGCAGGGCCATGGCACTTTTTCGTCTTCCTCCAGTGAAGGCCTCAGGAAACTGAAAGACAGCGAATTGTTTATTTGCTTTCAAAGCACTTTCTCCGTCCCACCTTAGTTTATTAGACTAAAGCCGTTTTCAGATGTCTGCTACAATCGCCAGATGAAAAGTCAGTATCTAATCTAGTCAGCATTTAATCCTCATTCACCATTTTGACACACTGTGAAAAAAGATGGTGCATTTTATGTTCTTCTGAATTAAAGCTTCATGTAATTGTCACTTTGTTAGAAGCAAAAACTTCTTTAAGTAAACATTTCTGCACATATGAGATAATTGTGACTAATCAAAAACATGTAACCCTCTTCTGTTCAACACTGAACACGGAGAATGATATTACAGATGGCATTTTATGTATTCTTTTTATTTTTTGGGGTTTGTTTTTTTGTTTTTTTACAATGTTATGCAACAGCAGTCATCCATGCTGGATATACAGTGACTTCAGGGAGACAGTTAAAAAAATAACTCCTGAAATAACCCATTTTCATAAGTATTCAGACCCTTTACATAAGCCAGTATCTCACTGGGCTTTGACAGCTGGAGAGCAGTTGGTGAACAGCGTTTCTAAGGGAGTTTCCAAAATGTCTCAGGGCTCTCAATTTTCTCCAGTGAGTCTTGTCGCTTAAACTTTGGACATGCTCAAAAGAATTTTTTTCTCAAATTAGTTGTAGGGTTTTTGCAGGCGTCTCAAACTTTTCTTAATTTAGTTCTCATGAATCTAGAGCACCAGGTATGTATTTTGATACCTGCATGAGAGCAACACTGGGATAGAAATCACCCGAGGCTATAGCTGAATGTTTAGATCTAACCATGTCAATGATAAAAATATATATATATATATATATATTAATAGTTTTTAATATAAATATATTAATATAATAATTAATAATAATATATTTAATATATTTAATATAAATATATTGAAAAAACTGGTCCAAATTTGCCCATCTTCATTTCCAAAGTATATGCTAGTAGATTAAATCTTACATACATATGCACAGCTTAGAATACAGTTTTGCAAGCTGTGTACATGAATTTTTTTTTATAAAGACAGCTGGTCACCAACACTCAGAATTCAGTGAGACAGCATCTGAAAATGTGACTACTTTCTCACAGTTCTGAGTTGTCAACTAGTCTCCAACAACAGTAAGCATAGTCAGATACTGGCTTTAGCATTAAGTTGAAGAACTTTTGGCAGCAATTCTTCTTTCTTTTCAGGGGTAGCCACAGCAAATCATTCTCCTCCATCTGACTCTGTCTTCTGTGTCCTCTGTCCTCACTCCAACTACCTCGATGTCCTCTCTAATGGCATCCATATATCTCCTCTTTGTCTTTTTCCTGGCATCTGTATCTCTAACATCCTTCTACCAATATACCCACTGTCCCTCCTCTGCACATGTCCAAACCATCTCATCTGGCCTCTCTAACTTTATCTCCGAGTCTTTCAACCTGTGCTGTACCTCTGATTACCTCATTCCTAATCCTATCCATCCTTTCCACTCCCAAGGAGAACCTCAACATCTTCAGCTCGGCCATATCCAGTTCTGTCTGCTGTCTTTTTGTCAGTCCCACTGTCTCCAAACCATACACCATAGCTGCTCTCACCACTGTCTTGTAAACTTTTCCTTTGACCTTTGCTGCCACCCTTTTGTCACAAATCCCTCCTGAAACTTTTCTCCATCCACTCCTCCTGCCTGGACTCTCTTCTTCACTTCTTTACCACACTCCCTGTTTTCCTGGACAGTCGACCCAAAGTACTTGAAGTCCTGCACCTTTGTGACCTCTGCTCCTTGTAGCCCTAATGTTCCACCTGCCTCCCTCTCATTTACACGCATGTCTTGCTGCGGCTGACTTTCATCCTTTGTCCTTCAAGTGCACACCTCCACCTCTCCAAGTTCTCTTCTACCTGTCCCCTGTTCTCACCACAGATCACAATGTCATCTACAAACATCATAGTCCACGGGGATTCCTGCCTGTTCTCATCTGTTAGTAAGTATTAAATGAATTCAGACATGCTCACTGACTGAATATTATCATTTAAATATACTGATGAAACACCATTGTCAAATGTCTGAAAAGGACTTCAGAAAGAAAAAAGCAAATGGGATTTTTTTGCACAATCATACCCCTTATGCATTTTTTTTTCTATTCAGAGAGAATTTTGATTGTATTTGGATGGTATATACTGAGAAAGATTTGTTTAAAATAACAACATGCGTAAAACCTTACTCTGTGATCACAGGATAAGGCAGAGCGGTCCATCCTGTGGGCTGATTTCATTGGTGATGAGGGAGAGGACTTGCACTTCACTGGTGCAGTAACTAAAAACAAAGACCAAAAATATAATTCATATACAAAAAGAACAGGTATGTATTGTGTTCAAAGTAACGTTTGGTTCTACAAATATTTTATTACCATACCTGAGCTATCGAATGTTAAAGTGTCCATGTGATTCGACAACCCCTTTTCTGTGTTGAACGTCTCTTTGCCGTACACCTTTGCCCTCTCTTTCCTGAGTTCCTCCTCCCTCTGCTTCACCATTTTAATCTCTTCATCCACCAGCGATATTGTACTTCTTGAACGCAGCTTGAAAAAGGGGTTATTCAAGAACATCTTCTCCTGGGGCTGTTCACTGGCTTTGTTGAGGGAAAACTCAGAGGCACTGCGAATAATCAGATTTGATGTCTCGAGGATGATGAGGTTGGAGCCGCTGTCCTCAGAGCACCACTCACCAGACTGCGCTGCTGTGTTGTCTTTGCTGTGTTTAGGGCTCGAGGTGAAATCATTTCTTGAGTCTAAAATAATGACATTGCTTGCTGACACTTCATGTTTCAGTGGTTCTTTAGTGGGTGAGGAGGTGATGATGAACGATGGTGTAAGTGAAGTCATCATGGACCGGGGCATATTTCTTGATGGAGCACAGTCAGTTGATTTGCCCATCCTGGCGAGACCCCTCTCTCTTTTGAAGTTCTCCTCCCTTTCCATTGATATACGGATCTCCCTCTCAGTTGGTGTTTCTGGGTCATCATGGGGGGACTTGTAGCTGGAATCGTCCAGGCCAGAATCCTCAGAACAAGGGCTGAATTGAGTGTGGGAATAATCACTTACTAGATTTAAGCTCTCCAGATCACATGCTTTCTTGTGTGTTCTTTCAATGTTGCGGACAGGGGTATACATGAAGCTGTGGCTGGCATGAAAGTGTGACAACTTAGTTGAAGGTAAAATAACCTTGTTTTTCATTTGTTCCTCCATTTCTCGCCACTGTTTGCGAGCTAGCTGGAAATCCACATGCTCTGTACTGACATTCTCGCTCTTTGTCTCCTGTATCACGCAGAAGTCTTTGGGTAGCTTCTTGCTTGCATCCGCATTGATGCTATCTTGGTGTTTGGTTTGGTTATGATTGGCGTCTCGGCCATTTTCGCTCTCGTCTTCAGATATTTTGGACAAACCTTGAAGACCCAAAGGGCTATAATTAACTTCTTGTGGAGGAATCGGAGAGGAAACTATTTCCTCTGGTTGTTCCAGGACTTCTGCTATTTTAGGGACTTCAAAACAAACCTCTTCAAAGTTGTTGTTGTCCTGATCATCCAAGTCTGTTGCGTCAACTTTCTGCACAAAGAGTTCCTGGGCGCTTAACTGAAGGCTGTCCAAATAGGAGTCATCATCTTCCCTATTTATAGAGGAGGAGAATATCGCTCTCCATTTCTCATCCGTGTCACTGTCTGAGGAAGCTGCTGCAATCTCGACCCTCAGACACTCATCCATTTCTTCGGGGTTATGATAAGACTCATTTGATATGTCTGACATTGCCTCATCTCTAATGCACTGCTCTAATATGGACACATTTTGAAAAGGTGGATCAGACTGGATTTCATGAGACTCTGGATCCTGATCTGTGTACAGCTCAAAATTTGGATAGAGCTCATCTTCAGCACTGATGATACTGTCACCTGGTTCAGGTTCTAGCTCATTGTATACTTCTAGCTCTATGTTATGTTCTGGCTTTGAATATTGCTTATTCTCTGGGTAGTACGCAGTCTCAAAGTGTTCCTTGGGCTCAAGTTCTGGTTCTTGCTCTGGTTCAGGGTCCTGCTCATTGAAGTACCCTGTTTCAAAGTTTCCCTTAGGCTCAAAGTCAAGTTCCTGCTCTGGTTCTGGGTGTTGCTCATGGTCAGGGTAGTTCCCCATGTCAAAATTTTCCTTAGGCTCAAAGTCAAGTTCTTGCTCTGGTTCAGAGTCTTGCTCATGTTCAGGGTAGAACCCCATGTCAAAGTCATCTTTAGGTTCAAGTTCAGGGTATTGCTCTGACTCCGGCGTGCTTTCCTTATCACAGTCTATGATGAGCTCAGGGTAGAGTTTTGGATCTGGGTCTTTTCCAGGCTCATCACTCTGCTCTGGCTTGTGTTCTTGTTCAGGATCTCGTTCCGGTGTGTCCTGCTTCGTACTATGGGCCTCAATCTCTGAAACACTCTCAGCCTTAGACAGGGTATCAGACCCGGATGCATTGATTGACTCATTCCTATTGGGTTCCTCATGCCCTAGTTCTGATTCAAACACTTCCTTTTGATCCTGGCAGGGCATTACACTGGATTCAGAGCAGTCACGCTTGTCAGTCTCACTTGTGCTGGTGGGGAACATGGTCGATGAGGAGCTATGCAATTCCCTCTGAGAATCTGACAGGTCTTTCCCCAAACAAACCAACTCATCATCTGCATTAAAATCCTTCTCCGGCACAGGTGACTCAGCCACAAAACTCCCCATTTCACAGTCCATAACGAGCTTTGATTGTTCAGTTGTTTCCATGGTGACAGAGATGAAGTTGTGATTCTCAGTCGTGCTGCAACCTTCTTTCAGTTCGTTTCCATCTGCCTCTCTGTCCACTGAGAAGGCTTTCTGTGGAAAAAAAGAAGAAAGAAAATGCATTTATTTTTCAAAGAGGGACAAAAAAAAGTTGATTTCTATTCACATCTCAGCCTTCTTTATAAGATTCACAAAGAAAGCTGTTTTTCATTGCATACTTACTTAAATGTCTTTTACTTAAAGTTTGTCTTTGTTTTCTCAACAATTTTTTTGCACTATCCTTGAAGTCAGGCTTAGAACAAGCAACCATGTGAATTGTACATGGTTAAAAAAAACCAAAATAAGTCAAAACAATTTATTTTTTATTGAAACACTTTACAAAATTTAGAGCATATTTATTGTATCAAAAATGATTCAAAAAAATTATGTCTTGACCAGGATTTTCATTGTTGTTGCACTAATTTTTGTCAGTAACCACCAGAGTCTTAGCTTCATCAACACTCCAGACAAGAACATGGAATTGTTTAAGTAACACGTTGTGGTGTAATTGTGAAAATATTATTACCAGTCTGACGTTGCCAAGTCTTATTGAAATGCATCAAAGCACATTAAAAGTGCCCGTGGACATCATTAAAATAATCTCAGCCAGGCAGAGAAACACTTTGAGACGTTTCAGAGGAGGGATTAAGGAGAATGTTGTTCCTGCTTACTGTTGCTATGCTGACTGAATGCTTCCCTAAGTGGACTGTAGCAGCAGGAGAGGATTCACATGAAAGGCAGCTGAATTAGAAGATATTACCGTGGCTCTTATGTAAGGCTGCTGGACTGGGTCAGCCTCACACACACACACACACACACACACACACACACACTCTGCAAGATGACTTGCTGAGCCCCCCCTCCCCATTCACTCTGACACACGCTTTACCAGAACAGACACTTTCATTAGTGCTACTTGTGCCTAATGTCACCAATTCATTATTTACTATTCAAGCTTTAATGTACAGTTGCTTAATGTCAGTCCTGTTCCTCCAAGGCTGAGATGTAAATGAATTATCTGAGCAAGCTCCTGTTTGTACTGTAATGAAGCCCAGCAGGAGCCAAAACTAAAAGTGGAATGAGCTGAAAGTTGCGAAGCTGTAAGCTAAAATATAAAAACACATTTTCCTTTTCTTTGAAGCAGAATGTCCGTGCCTAAAGTGTCACAGTTGTGACTTTTTACGGAGCTAAAGTTTTCCTTTTTAGCTAAGGGAGCCACTGAAGCACCCTTAACATTCCTTTGACAGGAGATGATGTTTGTAATTTGGCAGAATGTTTAGAATGTAGTAAACCTGGAAAAAATAATTTGCCCAACTTTTTAATATTACTGAACCCAAATGATGAAATACTGGTTGCCGTCAAAACAACATGAGGCCTGTTAGTAAAGTTTTGTAAATTGAGATTTAATAAACTCAAGGAACAGATTACAAATCTGTATGTATGGTATAATAAACTGATAGGAAGGGATTCTTAGAGCCTCCATTTTTTCCTACCATGAGACCAGACAGCTCCACAACACCCTTATAACTACTTAGTCATTATTTTTGTTTTTGTTGCAATTTATGATTCACTACTACTCCTGCAGCTTAAGGAAAATCCATTCAAAAAATAAATAAGAATGTGTGGCTTAGTTGTAAATAGTGCGTTATGACTTTTGGTAGCAGTCCACTGTAACCCAGAACGCACACTCATCTTTAAAAATGAAATTAATTTATTAAAATATAAACAAAACAAAAGGCTTGCATGGCAGCAAAAACAAACAATAACAAAATCCAAAATGGCAAGGCAAGGCGTGTGGAGACGATAAACATAAACAAAACGAGAGGATTGACCCAGTGACGAGAGATGAGCAGAGACTGACTTTTAAAGAACAGAGGGAGAGATGACAATGGGTCGCAGCTGAGGACATGACGAGAAACAGGTGTGGTGGGCGTGGCAGGCGTGACCGGAAAATTACTGGAGACGTGAATGGTGACACAGAAACCCAAAAGACAACTAAACCAAAACAACACCAAAAATACACCAAACAAAGAAACAAACAAAGAACCAAAACCCCAAAATACTGACATACATGACACATGTGGTTGTTAATAGTTCTTAGGAAAAAACTCAAAAACGTTTGTGCATGTGGGTACATTATAACCATACACATCTCACAGAGCCACTGTTCAATCTGTCATCTGAAAATGAATAGAGTACAGAACTACTGCAAACCTACCAAGACATGACCGTCCACTTAAACTGACAGGCGGGGCAAGGAGAGCTTTATTCCAAGAAGCCTATGGTAACTCTGGAGGAGTTGCAGAGATCCACAGCTCAAGAGAGACAATCTGTCCTCAAGACAGTTTATAATCCTGAACTCCACAAATCTGTCCTTTATGGAAGAGTGATGAGAAGAAAGCATTTTTTGATAAAAAACCCATAAGAGGTCCTGTTTGCAGTTTGCTACAAGCTTTGTGGGGAACCAGCAAACGTGAAAGAAGCTGCTCTGCTCAGATCAGGCCAAAAGTCACCTTTTTGTCCGAAATGCAAAATGCTATGTGTGGCAGAAAACAAACACTGCACTTCACCCTGAACACATAATCCTCACTGTGAAACATGGTGGTGGCAACATCATGCTGTAGGGATGCTTTTCTTCAGCAGATACAGGGAAACTGGTCAGAGCTGATGGGAAGGAGGATGGAGCTAAACAAAGGACAGTCCTGGAAGCAAAACTGCTAGAGGGTGTTAGAGATTGGAGATTTGTACTTTTGTTTTAAGTTAACATGGGAAATAAAACATGTGCAAACCGTGTATCATACACAGTCACATGTGGAAATCATGTCTCAACATCACACTGTTTTTACATCTGATTTTCACTTGTTTTTTTTTTTTTCTTTTTTTTGTAAGGGCATGGTTGTCATGTTGTTGGTTGTCTCTTTTAAATGAATACCATAGCAGTATAAATATCTATCCATCTTTTCGATTTAGGGTCACGAGGAGCTGGCTCCTATCTCCAGTGGGCACTGTGTGGGAGGTGGGGGACACCCTGGACAGGTTGTAAGTCAATCACTGGGTCACATAGAGACAAACGAGACAAACAACCATTTAAACCAGGGGTAGGAAACCCTGGTCCTCAAGTGCCACTGTCTTGCATGTTTTTCTTGTTTCCCTGCTCCAACACATCTGATTCAGTGGTTAAATTACCTCTTCATGTTCTGCAGAAGCCTGTTAATCACCCATTGATTTAAATCAGGTGTGTTGGAGCAGAGAAACAAGTAAAACATGCAGGATAGTGGCCCTCAAGGACCAGGATTGCCCACCCCTGATCTAAACTGTCAGGCGCACCTCATAGTTACCAGTTAACCTGACATGCATGGTTTGGTTACAGGGAAAACATGTGACCTCCACACAAAAACGCTCCCGGTGGGAGGTCTGCAATCATCTCACTGTGAGTCAATATCTCTAACAAAAAACTTGAAGCACTCGGAGAGCTCAAATCTCCACCAAGGCCATAGTATAGGGTCATCAAAAAAATTGTAGGATCACCACTAAAATGTAATTACTTGTTTTTTTTTTTACAAGACTAACATTTCCTCAAAATTTAATCCAAATCTGTTTATTAGTTTTTTAAGTAGTCCTGTCAACAGACATGCAAACAAACAAACAAACCAAGACTACCAAAAACATAATCTCCTTGGCAGAGGTAACAATTAAACACAGCTTGTTGTGCCCTTCTTCACCACGTATCAGGGATCTGTTGCCTTTTTCAGTCAGCATGCATATGTGGTTACACTCAGGCTGTTTATCTGTAGAAGGTTCTTGTGTTCAATGCATGTTTAAAATGCAGAAACATCATCTGGTTACAGATCAGCAAATAAACTGTCGCTCAGGAGCTGATAAACATTCAGGAAATAGTCAGAACCATGTGTGGCCACTACTGCAAGCTATATGTCCACTACTTGAGAATAAATTAAATACTATCTTAAGTGTGGGGAAACCACTAAATTTGTCCATGATAAAATAGGAAGTAAAAAACAGAAAAAGGTGGTGGTGAAAACCTGTTGTTATGTTTTGTGAAAATCTTGAAATACAGTCAAACCACAACATTTTGGGATTTTTTTCATACAAAGGTTTTGCAGTAATTATTTACAAGTGAAACAGACTGCCTTTTAAAAATATGAATATAAAAGAGTAAAACACAAATTTTGTTTAAATGCTATTTTATGTATGTTTTGTGTTAGGAGCACGACTTGAAATAAATTAGAATGTTAATAAATCAATACATGTTTCATAGTTTCCTCTGATCTTATGTGACAAAAGTTACTTTTGAAACTCTGACGAAATGTGAAAATCTTCTTAATCTTCACCTGTTCTTCAGGACTCGGGTGTCTTTCACACTTGTCATCATTCAGCTCTTCTTTTTCTTTTTTCCTCTCCTGTTCTTAAACAAAGTCTGATGATGAAACACCATTTTTTGTGTTTTTAAGATAAAGCGACTCTCTTGGCTCTCCTGCACCTCTTGGCCTCAGAAAAAGACCCTTTAAAATCCATTCAGTACAAACATTTATTTTCCCAGTGCTCACGCTCTTTCTTCATCTATCATGGAGAGCATTTTATGAGGACAGACAAAACAACAACAAAAACACAGTCTGCAGAGTTGTTGAGCAAATATGTTTGAAATGATTTCTGGGAGTTTAATGTGCAACTGGAGCGGATTTTTACTATCCCCCTCTCACGTTTTAAAATTTAAAATCTCAGAAAAACTGGGGGCAGTTAGGTAAAAAATTCAAACTGTTTTCATCCTTTTCAACACAAGTGTCTCCTTGAGACATGCAAATGAACAGAAACACAAGTGAATTCTCCTGTGCTCGTGGTTGCTGCCGCCCACCAAGGCAACCCACTGAAATTTCCCTTGAAATGTTTTTTTTTTTTTTTTTTTTGTTCAACCTGTTTCTCCAACTGCAGCACTGTTGCTGTAAGGTTGAGGACATATACAATGTTTCCATACACTGTATAAAAGACACATAACCATTTTTTTTTCTCACTGTCTGACATCAAATCAGACTAAACTTTCCCTGTTTTAGGTCTGTTAGGATTCACAGAATTACTTCTATTTGTTAAATGCCCGATTATTGAGAGGAAGAATGTTTTACTTTCTTCAAAGTCACAAGTTTTCAGTCATTATCTTAGTATTTGGCATCATTGCCTTTAAACTGTCTGACTTGGGTTTCCTTCAACAGGCTTCTCCAAATAGTTTTTGTTGGGATTTTGCTTTAGCAGCGTCTTCACAATATTTTTAGCTTTTGTTTTGGGATTTCACATTAAAACACATTAATCTCAGGAACACAGAACCTGTTTCCTTCCTGAGCACTATGATGGCAGGACGTTTATACTTGTGTAGAACTATTAGAACTGATGAACCTTAAGGTATCTGGAAATTGTACCCAAAGATGAACCAGAGCTGTGGAGGTCGATAATTCTCTTTCTGATATCTGTGCTGATTTCTTTTAACTTCCCAATGACGTCAAAGAGGCAGTGTGTTAAATACAAACGCAGGTGTGCATCCATTTAACTCGAATGTTGTCAACTAACCAATCAAAAGCTTCCAAAGCATCATTATCATCATTATCTTGGCTTTCTAAAATTGGCATTTTAATCTTATTGTTCGTAATCTTTAAAGAGCACAAAATATTTATTTGAGTATTTAGAAATATAAATCATTTTGGTGATCCTAACAGGAAAGGTTTAGGCTGATTTAAGATTAAAAGGTGAGAAAAAAAAATGGTTCATTGTCTTTTTGTATATTGGACGTAAACATCTGGTTTTAACTGTAGCTCTTTATATCTTCTTGTTAACTCCTATCAGCTGCCTTTTCAACACATTTTATTGAAATCTCTGACATCCTTCGAGGAAATTGCTGCTTTCTCAGAAACTCATTTCTTGAAGACTATTTTTCAGATGGTCAGCCCAGACATTCGCAGTCAGAACCTCCTCTCTTTATGTGTCACAGTTCACTGCCAAGAAGTTAGTGTTTAAACACATTTAGTAGTTCAGCAAATTTCAGATCCAGCTCCACTTCACTCCAATTTTATCCAAGATTTTTGTGAAGAGGTTGTTACCTCACATTAAATTTCCGTTTAGGATCTGGTTTATGGTTGACTACTTGTGATATGGGTGTTATAATTATCACCTGTTGCCAAATGCTGAAAGGCACGCAAAAATGTTTTGCCTTTGTGTGTGTGTGTGTATTTGTGAAATACTTCATTACCCACTGAATGGCTTTTAATGGAACTCTCACAGAGTATTAATTGGATGAACATCTAAATAGGGTTTAACAGGGGTCAGAATCCAGATGGGACTATTTGTTTTAATGATGTTACATGCATTGGTGGTCATGACGATCTCTAATCTAGGTAAAAACATTGGTGTTACAGTTTGTGTTGCACTAAATTTTTAATTTATTTAGAAATTCTGCTTGTTGTCTTCCTCCTGCCCATTTCACCTCAAATTTTCCCTGTAAAACCAGACATTTTATCGACCCCTTTCAAATGACGTCCCTAACGAAGCACATCTGCCTTTCCATTTTCACTAACATTAGTTCCTGTTTCATATTGACTTGTCTAAGAACCTCTGTGTTGGTTACATGGCCCAAGTACGAGATTTTCAGGATCCTTCTCAGAAATCCACAATTCAGCAGCATTTATGTTCTTTCTGAGATCTGCAGAGAGCGTCCATGTCTCACACTCATACGTCAAAACTGACCATAATTAGAACTTGAGCACCCTGATTTGAGGCTTCATCGATAGGCTTCTGTTGATGATAATAGAGGTCATATCTTGAAATTTCTTTTTTGCGACAGCAATTCTCTTTTGAATTTCGATCTTACATTTCGGATCACACATAATCAAGCTGCCTAAATAACTTCACTGACAATTTTTAAGAGACAACTTAGCTTGTCTGGAGTCTTGCTGATCGCTGTCGACTGGCACAGTTAAACCAGAGCCCAATTTCTGCTCTGGATTCCAAAACTTTGTCAAGGAGACCCTGCAAGTCTTCTTAAGCTGTTGCTAGGAGAGCTGTGTTGTTGCCGTATCGAAGGTGATTAATGTTGACCCCGCCAACTGTCAGCTTCTACCATACCAAATTTTATCTTTAATTAGCATATTTACCGTAGCTAATTAGCATTAGCTATGCTAACAGAAGTGCTCTTACATGCAGCATCTTGTCATTTCGTGTTGTGTCTTATGTTGTCAGTGGCTAAACTGAAAAAAACCTTTTTACTGTTGGTAGTTTTGCAAATAATTTCCACTTTTCTCTTCTGGCCTTCTCTTTTCATCTCTTGTTCATCAGCCTGTAGTGTAACTGCAAAACAGTTCATTTTGCCAGGACAATGGGGAGCTGTGTTATCTTGTTTTAAAGCACATATTTAACACAATCAGCAAACATTTAGCAATACAAATGGAGACATTTAAATTTATCTGTTAGCTTATTAGGTGTTTTTTTCAGTCCCTTAGTATCTTGAGCCCCAGTCAGTTGTCTACCTTCACCTCTGCCAGCCACGTTTTAATAGACCGTGGAGAGCATTTTAAGCTCATCATCCTGTGTAAAAGGAACCTACCTCTAATGGTATTTTACCAATGTAACCCTAACCAACACCCTTGGAATTCTGCCTTTGTTTTTCTTCAAGACAGTTAATAAAAAATGTCTACGCACATACATATACAAGTGTGCACACGGGCTCCTACAGGGACACGTGCGCGCAACAGACTGAGCACCATGGAAACCATCGGCAGGCCTGACACTTACTGCAATGCTCAGCTGTCACCTCCCCCACCTCCCCCTCACCACCTCATCAGCAGACTGCTAAATGTGATAGGAAGCAGGGCAGAATTTAAATGGCATGAGAAATAACCCAGAGGAACAAAAGAACGGGAACGTAAATAATAAAAATGAAAAACAAAACAAAACTAAACAAAAAAAAAACATCTCATATTTTTAATTCTTTGATTAAACTAGTGAAAGGCTGAGCAGCTTTTATTGATGAGTTTGTGTTCATATTTGTTTAGAATTTCATGGAAGTTAATATTGTCAGTTTTCTGCAGCTCAAAAAAAATAAAAAATTAAATAATGCTTCTATTAAAAAAAAACTCCAACAAACTTTGACATATATTTGCATTTCACTGTAGCTTTACTGCTTTTATTTTCAGTGTCAATAATAACTGTTTTACACACAAAACAAACCCTAAAGGAAAACAGAAATCCTGTTTTTTTTGTTTTGTATTTTTAGTAGTCTGCTGCTTCCAGAGCATCATTCCCTGAAGATTACATTCATAAGCTAAAATCACTTTGGTATATGTTTGACCAAACTCCTACAGGGTTGATTTATTTTCTTTTATAGAATGTGTGAAACAAATCCTCAGCTTTAACATTTCTTCACGTGAACATGTTTTGCTGCAGTGGTGAGTAATCGCCATTGCCTTGGTTATTATTATAATTTTTTTTTCATTTTAACGTCCTTGGTAAGAATGTTGCACGAGTCTGAGTAAATGGGTCCGTGCATGTTTTGGTACGTGGATTTTCTCATCAGGAACCACTGTGGAAAAAAACAAAAAAATGAGTGGCTGTTTGATTATTGTTTCTAAATACAAAAGAATATTGTAAAATATGAGCCATTTTTCTATTCATGGTCAAAAATAATATAAAAAAACTATCTATAAAAAGTTTGCTTTTCATTTTTATAGTTAGAATAATACAATAATGACATTAGTGACAGACAGAACCTAATTAATGACCAGTTTTCTCATATTTTGACACAGGAAATCATCAGCGAGGCAAGAGCGCAACAAAGATTCCCAAAATAAAATAACCCTGTCAGCAGTAGCTGTGTCAGATTTGGGCTATATGTAATGTCTCACATGGGGACAGCATCAGCGCTCAAAGTAAAAAATGAGTTATTTTCCATTTGCACTCTGAACAAGCTTTCTGTCGATTGTTTGCATGTCCTGACAACTTGGAGAGTGGTCCTTTGTGCTGCGCCACTGTTGCTGAGAAGGAGTCTGACGGTTGTGAGGAAAGGCGGTCTGAAGAGGCAGAAAGTTAAATGACATTGTGAAAAGTAAAAGAAAAAAGAAAGAAGTGAAGTGTGTCCACAAATATTTCTCTGAGCAAACAACAATGTGTCTTATGCAGCGGCCATTTTCATATACCGTATAATCGAATCACACTCCTTTCTCTTAATACTATTTTGGATTTCAATAACAGCTTTTTTCCTCACAGTAACATTCTCAGATGTCAAAACTGAGATTAAGCAAATCCACGACCTTATTATTACTAAAATAAACTAAAATACACACAGTTCTTTGTGAAGGCTAGTAGTAGAAATACATTTCAAATATTTAAAAATCCTTAAAAAAAAAGAGGTGGCTTTTTTAATAGTCAGATTGGATACAGTATATGTACCAGATATCTATAATTCAATTCTTTCTGGACAAAATGAACACTTATATTCTGAATGACATTCTTCATATTCACTATCAGCATGTCATCTGACTTAAACTGCATTTATCCTGGGACAAATGTGACCCATGGTGGCAAAATGAGTCGGACTGAGCGCAGGCTGCAGTGCAAAAAACAGAATTATTGATTTTTGCCAGAATTGAGATTTGCAAAAAAACAATAAAACAAGTTTAAAAAGACACCACCTACCAGTCCCAGTAACTAAAATAGCATATAATCTTCCTAAGCTACTGTTCAATTCATGTTTTCTAACATGTGTTTCTTCAGAAGTTCTTCGTCTTATGACCTTTTTAATTTTCTTTGAAATAGTCCATTTTCCTCAGCCGGCACTATAGCAGCTGGCAGAGTAAAAATGATCCTGAATAACCAAACTTCTCACCTTGTCTCTAAATGAGAGCCTGGCTACCCTGTGGAGCAAACTCGTTTTGACCTCCTGTATCCAAAATCTCATTTTTTCTGTCACTACTGACATTATTACCACCTCTGACTTAATTTGTACTCATCAGTTACTGTTTGTTTATAGATTTTTACTATGAGTATTGTTTTTATTGCCTATAATTTTGAACTTTTCTGCTGCTGTACAAACAAACCTTTCAATCTATTTCTGTATGTCTAAGTATCAAACACTGTTGTCGTAGGCTAAGTGCACAGACTGCACAGATGCCATTGTTGTACACAAATGGCGCGGACTCTGCGGTTGCTCTCCCTGTAATCATCAACGAGGATTATCATTAGTTACCATAAATCATCAACAACAAAATCATGTCCAAGAGATCTGCTTTAGATGTGACAAAGTCCTCAAACATTGCTATTGCACACAGGCTGCTGTGAACAAACTGCACAAACACTAATGTTGCAGTAGATCACCAGCAAAGAAATCATGTCCAAGAGGTCGGCTGCAGGTGTAACAAACTGCACAAAGACGACACAAAATGCTCACAGTTGTTGCACTACTGTCAAACGTCACCAAATCATCATGAGTTACTGTAGACACATCAAAGAAATCATGTCTGATAGATCTGCTTCAGATTTAACAAACTGCACAAATACTGCTGTGTGTGTGTTAAATTGATACCTCCTCCATACACACACACACACACACACACACACACACACAGAGTATTGACAGAACTGTCATTAAGAGGAAATAAGCCCCTAAGGTCACTTCCTAATTACAAATGCACACATGCTGGACAAAGTAATCAGTCAATCATTTTACCACAGCCTGTATCCGGGGGCAGCTACTCCATGTTTATATGAATTTCCTGAATACACAAAGAAGGAACACCATTCAGACCCATCGTCAGCAGCATAAACTCTGTATCATATAAAATTTCTGAATATCTTGCCGGTATTTTAGCTCCGTGAATTTTGCAAACAAATTTCAACATTTGATACTGGCTCCAGGACAAACTCTTGTATCTTTCAATGTGATTTCATTTGTATACCCGCATCTGAAGCAGCGGAAACTGTCAGGAAACGACTCAAACAAGATTACAACCTAAGAACCAAGACCAGTTGCACCCCAGACAAAATCTGCACCCTGCTGGACCTCTGTCTTTCCAACACTTATTTTGAGTATAATGACAGTTTTTACAGACAGAAGCATGGTTGTGCCTTGAGAGCTCCAGTGTCAGAGAACATGTCACCACAAAGACAGAAGGGACAAAGAACAAAAACATCAAAAAAGCTCTGCAAACATGGATATTCTATCTGGGCTTTTGTCAAACTAGAAAACCCGTCACAGAACGGAACAGGGAGAAAAAGAAAAAACAAATCCCAAAACATTGCCATCCCTTTTGTTGCTGAGAAACTCAGGATTTTCTCAAAACACAACATCCCGGTGCATTTCAAACCCAACAGGACTCTCAGACAGAGGCTGGTTCATCTTAAGGACAAAATACAAAAGTTGTGGAAAATCAAGGCCTCAGTGGTACAAGTGGTCATCGGAGCATTTGGTGCTGTGACCTCCAAACTAGAAGAGTGGCTCCAACAGGTCCCAGGAACAACCCCAGAGATCTCTGTCCAGAAGAGCGAAGTCCTAGGAACAGCTAAGATACTGAAGAGAACCCTCAAGATCCCAGGCCTCTGGTAGAGGACCTCAGTTTGAAATGAAAGTAGAACCTCCCTTGTGGTTATTATAAAAAATACATAAAGAAAGAAAAGCCCTACTGAGCTCATGTGTAAGAAAAGGCATCAAGCCAGCTTCAGTTTATACTACATAATATCAAATTTAAGCTGAGGTTAACATTAACGATGTTCACAAAGTGTATTTTACCATTTAAAAAAATCTCTAACTCCCGTTATGTCAGGACTGGCAGCACTTTATTTTATATATAAAAAATAAACAAGTGAAAATGACAATCTTCAGTCCTTTTAATTACTGAAGACACACACACACACACACACACACACACACACACACACAATCCCACTCATACACACTCACAAAGTCACAGTTAACACCATGCTAGCACGCCCGGACTTTCTTCTTTTTACTTATAACTCATCCTCAGTAAAAAAAAAAAAAAGCAAATATAACTCAGCCAATTTAACAGATATTGAGTTAAAATATGGTGAGCGTGGCGTCTTGCGATATAGCATGAGATTGTGCATAATGTTGTCCACAACTACATTGTTTCTCATCATCAGATCATGAAGAGAAATGACACATTATGATCTGTTTATGGAAAACAAGACATCATAGCTACAAGTTTCAAACATTTTCAATAGACTGCTGTAACAGTACACCATATTAACAACATATTAATCATCTTCCAAACACAACATTCATAACTGAGCACTGGACTGGGTAGACTGGATGGAAAAAAATGACAGTAATGTTCAGAGTGTGTCTCCTAGTTTTAAATCTGGTCAGTGGGTGTCAGCATTTAGGTCCAAATTGATAAACATTACTCCCATTGCCAAGAACATTTTGTACCAAATAAGTATTTTTCAACTCCATACAAGGACACACAGAGACAGACTGCAGATAGTCAGTCAATACACAGCTTATTATCAACCCAGTGAGTCTCCTCTGCTGTGAGGTTTGCTGCATCCCTCCATCCACAGCAATACGAAACACATGATGCCATCTAAGCATGCGATGTCTCCTCAGCTTTACAGATCAACCCTACATCAGGCAAAAAGAAACTAAAAAGATCTCTGTAAACTTGCGCTTGTGTGTGCTGGTTTGGATGGACCTACCTGAGACAGAGTGCAGGGCTAGTGCAACGAGGCTCTGCTGTTTCTGAGCGCAGCCTTGTACTGGCAGCTCTGCCGTGCCTGCTGCTGCCTCCGATTGGATGGCGGCTGAAGGGGGGGTGATGCGCAGGAGTCAGCCAATACTCAGGGCTCTCTCTGACGAACACACACCAGGGCAGAGAGGAGCTATGCACATGCACACACTCCCATACGAGCCACCTGCTCACATGTCACTGCTACAACCTTAATGTGAATACTATGGGACGGCGATTATGAAATAGTAAATAACACAGGAATGATGTAATTATTCTGAGAATGCTAGTTTTCTTGTTAGTAAGTATTTTGGACTAACTACTTAGACATACTTTCAGCTATTTCAGCCATTCAGGTATCAAAACATTCATCTCATTCAGAACCTTACAGCTACTTAATTTTTTTAAATATAATTTCAAAAATATTTAACTTTATTTCCAATATTTTACTTATAGAAAGTCATTGACATCTTTTTAAATCTTTGGAAAACTTTTGACATGTATTTCAGCAGACTTCTTCTGTTTGGAACCTTTAGCAACTTTTTTGCTAATTTTAGCTTTTGGCTATTGTTTTGGTTGATTTAGCTTTTACCTAATGCTTTGCTTTTCTTAGATCTAAGGCTTCTTTATGACTTAAAGTTAATGTGAAAAGAAGAAAAGATGGTTTCTGTCTAGTTGAAAAATAAGGAAAAGAGCTCTCTGTGTAGGGGTGTGTGTGTGTGTGTTTGACCCAGGCAGCAGCTCGGACACTACCAGGGCGGGCGACAGGCAGCCAATTAAAATAAAAGGGCAGCCTGAGGCTAAAAGAAACAGGGATTGTTGAAAGTTCAAGAGGGAAATATGAACAGATTGAACTTTTGGTAAAAGCATTTTGGGTTACTGAACATTAAAGAAATATGGTTTGTAATCACAACAAATGTAGTATGCAACTAGGAACAAGAATTAAGTATAAAGTAACAGTTAACATTTCTTAATGAAGCAATTGTTTATATATAAATATATCCATCCATTTTCTTTACCCGCTTCTCCATTTTGGGTCGCAGGGAGCTGGTGCCTATCCCCAGCAGTCACTGTGCGAGAGGTGGGGGACACCCTGGACAGGTCGCAAGTCCATCACAGGGCCACATAGAGACAAACACTCACGCCTAGGGACAATTTTAGAGTAATCAATTAACCTAACATGCATGTTTTTGGTCTGTGGGAGGAAACCGAAGTACCCGGAGTAAACCTACGTGTGCACAGGGAGAACATGCAAACTCCACCCAGAAAGAAAATGTATATATATATATACACACAGTGTATATACACACATTTTCTTTACCCGCTTCTCCTTTCTGGGTCGCGGGGAGTTGGTGCCTATCTTTATCTCCATCTCCAGCAGTCACTGTGCGAGAGGAGGGGGACACCGTCAACACGTTTTATATATATATATATATATATATATGTATAAGAAACAGCTTGGCCTAATTGTGTAAAAAAGTATGTTATATGTGTGTCCTAATTGCAAGAAGGCCTGGCGGCAAAGATAAGGCAATTCGTAAACAATGTCTTGTTTTGACAAGAGTCAATGAGAGGGACAAAGAAAAAAAATATATGATTGAAATGTGTCAAAAAATTTTGAAAGATGCCATCTCTGCAAAATCAAACAGCCACCTGCAGAAGTGGGGGAAAAGCCTCTTGTGTTTGAAAAGAAAGAAGCTTCTGGGCTTAATTGGTTTTAAGGTCCTAAAACCAGTAGCTAAGGATTTTACATTTGCTGTTTGAACTATGCTGCTACTGTATGTGCTATCAGTTTGATTATATAAAATAAAGAAACAATTTTTATAACAATGACATGAGCTCAAGCTAATTTATGCCCATCCCATGTGGAGTTTAAAAATCCCACAGAAATCCTCAAAACAGAAGAAAAAATAAAAAGGGATTTTATCAAAGGACTTTAATGATTTTAAATGCATTAATATTTTCACATTAAAGACACTTAACAATGTAATGCATAATTAACCTAAATTTTAAATCCTTTTTTATACCCAAGTACTATTTTATTTAGTTTTTAACTCATCACTAAGACCACTCCATGATTTGCCTCCCAGAGTTAAAACACATCTATATTTAACATTATTTTTGACTGGACAACTTTTACTTATTTTTTTTTTTTTTACCATCTACATTATTTATTTTGGTTTAGATTTTTGGTTTGTTTGAAGTGCTTGGTATACATACAAAGTCCACTTAGGTTTTGAAAATAAAATATTAAAATTATCCAAAAACCGTGACAGAAGGGTTTGTGAAGCAAAATTACTGGATAACTTCCTGTTAAAGCAGCTGAAGGGAACGACTACTTCTTTACTGCCAAATGAAAGAAAACACAAGAGGAATAATGATAAGATTTTACAGAAAAGTCTTGTATTTTGGTTGAAAATTGTCAAAATTCATGATATTTAGTTTTTTTTCCCATTTAATTATTGAAATGTTAAATAAGCCACTAGATGACAAAACACTTTTTAGGTGAAAAAAAGCCCCCATTACACTATAAAACACAAAAATAGGAAAAACATGAGCAATTTTGTGTTGACAGACTTAGGGCCCTAGAACATGTTAGTATTGCACTGTATTGCAGATTTTATTTAGTTGAGTTTAACAATGTATGCAGTCGCCTACATTTGAATAAATACTTCAGTTATTTTAAGAGAAAATTTAACAAGAAAAGATCAGGGAAAATGTTGTTTTTAAGGCAATTCAGTGTCATTTAAATCCAATAAGTGCAATGTTTCCAAACTCAATGAGTAACTGTTTTTAATAATTGTGATTATATATTATTTTATTATCAACTAAAACCAGCAGTTTAAAGCAGGTGTTGTCTACAAGAAAGCAGAGAGTGGGGAACCTCTGGTTGGGCCGTATAAAAAGCCTTGGCACCCTTTTATCTGGCCCGCCACGCAATTTGAAACAAATTAATAATCATAAACACAGAGGGAAAAACTAACAACAACCAACGGTGACAGTAAAGCTAATGTCTGAGCCAGGATCAGGCTCAGTGAAAACAATATGAGTGGTCAAGAGAGACTGACGAGCGATTATTATTACTTAATTTTTTTTTTTTTGTCAAAGTGAAAAGCAAACCCGTGTGTTTACTTTGTGACAAGGCGCTGCAGTGATGAAGCCGAACAGGAGCTGCTGAAAAGGAGAGATTCTAACTGATGAAGCTGCTGCTCTTCATCTCAGTTTGGATGCACAACAATCAGCATTTACAAGACCGAGTGACAGAGACAACGTTATGCTGATTGAACAGCTGAGAAGGTTAAGCAAAGGTTGTTTAGGAACGAATCATTGCTGCCGCTCCAGTTATTTCCCCATGACTAGCTTTCAAAACACCACATCAGTTCATAATCAAAAGAAAAGAAAAGATTTTCTTTTTTAGTCCAAAAAGAAATGTAAAACTGAATTTACATTCATGCCTCATTTTACTTTTGGAGGCGTTATAATGGTATTAAATTATTTTGCGTTTTAAAAGCAAGCAACGGCTTAAAAAGAAAACAACCAGAAACATGTAAAAATAACTGCTAAAAGTGATAACTGTGGTTTTATCAATTACTGTATTTTCAGCTTTATTGGGCACACTGGATTATAAGACGCACTGTCTCTAAATGGTTTATTTTTGAACTTTTGTCATGTATAAAGCACACCGGACTATGAGGCGCATCGTCGTGCACCTCCCAATTTTTGCAACTTTGAGCATACTGCGCGCGCCGCGCTCCATTCAAAATGGACGATTTTGGTGCTCTAGTGGAGCTGGTTCGCCTGTATCAGCATTTATATGATCCCTCTATGAGAGATCACAAAGATAATCAAACGGTTCAAAACTCACAGAAGAATACTGCACCGATGTAAGCGTCAACTTTAAACGCCTACATTGTGCACTGTGCGTAGAGCCCTGTGTGACGCTACGAAACGCAACGCTACGAAACGCGACTATAACAGAGCCTTAATGCTGCAAGCGGTGCGGCTTTGTAGTTTAACTAAAGTCGTACTAAAACATTTCGACTTCTTACATATATAAGGTGCTCCGGATTATAAGGCACACTGTAATTTTTTGAGAAAATTGAAGGCTTTTAAGCCCGCCTTATACGGCATACAGTGGCTTGCAAAAGTTTTCCCAGGTGTCTTGGTGGACTCTCTCACTATTCTCCTTTTGACTCAGTTTGTAAGAACAGGCTACTTTTGGTAGATTTACATGTCCCATATTCCTTCAGTTTCTTGATGATGGATTTAACAGAACTCCAGGGGATGTTTAGGGTCTTGGAAATCCTTTTGGATCCATCTCCTGACTTGTACTTTTCAATAATCTTTTCTTTGAGTTGAATTAGGACAGTCACTTTAAAGGGGGTGAATATTTATGCAACTAATATTTTTATTTAATTGGTATTACTCTGTAAAACTTTAATTTCACTTTGACATTGAATTTTTTTAAATATGTTTTGTAAAGAAAGCCAATTTGTAGTGATCATGACTGCTTTATGACAGCAATTAAAGCAGAAAACGTCCTCTGTAAACCCCTGCAGTCGTTGCATCTCATGGGTTTACAAAGTGATTGTGGCCCTAAGAGGACTTTCTAAAAACTGAAATGCCTGCTGACAGAGAAAAGGTTCAGCCATCCCGGTTGAAAGTATACTGGAGACAGATTCAGATATTAAATCTTAGTCACAGTAACACTGGACGGCCATGGACTCTTACTTCACAGGTTTGTTTCGTGTGAAACAACAATGCTGTTATGTAACTGTTTTTCTACTCCTCTCTAAGTAGTCTCCTTCTTTTAAAAGGACACAGAGAGGAAAAGAAAGCAACCAAGGACAAGTGATTTACATGAGCAAACAAACCTCAGCAAACCTTCACTAACTCTGCTCTCAGTGTGTCTACAAGTAAAATCTTGTTCCCATTTTAATTTCTACCTTCAGAATTGACTAAACTTAATCCTTTGATTTGATGCAAACAGATTCTCAATCTCAGACCTTTCCTTGTGTTTTTATTATCTCAAAGGCAATAATTTTTTTTTGCTTCTGTCTGTGTGTGCCTTTTGTCTGCACCGTTAGTGAAATATCTCATGAACCACAGGGTGGATTTTGATTATACTTTAACAGTAATCACTGGATGAACATCTACAACTGATTACCTTTTGGAATCTGATTCAAGATGGCCACCAATTCTCAAATAAACACTCACCAACACAGAAATGGATCTTTACAAATATTGAAGTAAAGTTTTGTGGGACAGTAGACCACAGAACATGAATTACATGAATTACAAGATTTGACTACAATGGTTATGACTCCATCTCTTCAATAAGATGATCTTATTCTTAAACTTTGGCATAAAAGTTGGTGAGTACTATGCGCTCTTTCAAAGAATTCTAGGTTTTTAATTAAACTTCCTTTGGTTATAAATAGATTTTTTTAATATTTCATTTACTTGGTAGGTGGTTAAATAGAAATAATGTTTCCAAACTAGTATTTGTGTAAATATAACTAGTCAGGCACTACTGATAAAAACTTACTGCCACCGTGACCTGATAGACAAACCTTTTGTTTTATTTCACAGTAAAAGCACGAAAGTTTATTTTACAAAGTAACGGTACTTCAAATACATCTGAGAGTGAACCATTGTTTGTAATTGGAGTTACAATTTCTGCCTCATAAATATCTATGCTTGGTTGAGTTTCTAAATGGCAACAAAGAGTTTAATAAAGTAATCATAAATCAATGGTTTAAGGCTGTTTGACAAAATAAAGATCCTCACAGGTAAAAAGTCTGAGACTTTCTTAATCAGTAATACGCAACCCTGGTCCATGGAGCTTACTGTCCTGCATATTTTAGATGGTTTTCTATGTCAGTACATCTGATCTGTGATAAACGGGGTTGTGCAGAACTTAAAAACATGCTGAGGATGTAATTCAGTCATTAAGATCAGGAAAACATCTAACAAATGCAAGACTGAGACCCAAGGACCAGGGCTGGGGACCTCTGCCCTAAATTACGGATTATAATAAAACCTTCAATGTCTTTTTGTTTTTCTTTTATATGAATGGAAAAAAGAGTTACCAAAATGAAACAAAGCCAAAGACCATGTGTTATTGTCTCAATTGTCATTACATACAACAGTGTTATTTCCTCTAAACATTAAAGCAGACTAATATTACCACATAAAAAAGATAATAGCTATATTCTAATTTAACTAGAATGATACCCACTTACAATTCTATTTCCAAGAATTGTTTGCTTTCTTAAATACCCGTGGATTTATCATTTAACTTATTAGGCAAAAGCAGAGTAAAACAATTTAGTTGGAGAGTTAACAGGAAATAAATTAGGTTCCGGTTCCCAGGCTGGGTTTTGATGAGTAAAGCCTTTTAATTACAGGCTTCGCCAGAAGGTGGCAGTAAAGTCATTATCACCTCAAAAGGCACGGAGCTTGATGACAGAGGAAGGACAGAAAGAAAAAGAAAAGGAAAAAGACTGAAAGCCATGTTCTTCCTGGTGTTTTTGCCTCATCTTATGGTTGAACAGAGCCCCATCTTGTCCATGCTGGTGCTGCACGTGTTTACAGGCTCCATCTCCCTCCGCCTCTGTAGATAACAGCTGCGTTCTCCTGTCTTGTGAATGAAGGTTGGCTTGTGAAGCTTTAACGCCTCCCAGCTTGGTGGGTAGACGTCTTTAAAAAGGTCTCTGTCACCTGTTACCCTGGCTCTACCCACTGTGGGTTGGAAGATTTTGCTCTTGCATCCCTCCGGGTGGAATGACAGACATTCCTCAATGCCACAGCCGTCGGCATCATCTTCATCCTCACTGCTGGCGATCATAACTAGCTCAGCTTGAATGTCTTCCTCTTCATTTGCAGCATCCTCGTAGCCCATGAAGATCATTGTAATGGATTCTGATTTGGGTTTCTCTGGCAGAGTACTGACAAGGTTAACAGAGGGAGCATTCTCTGTACAGACGGGTAGGTGTCTGGTAAAATCAGCCAAGCTCTCTGTTAAGGCACGGGAATTCCCTTCAGAGTTTTTGCTTGCTAAAGATGGACTAAACCTTTGCAAAGACCTGTAAACTGGTTGGATGGGTGCAGGTGTTGCTTCGGCCCTGACTATAAATGGGACAGGAGATGGATCTGTCTTCCTGTGAGAGAATGCTGGTAGATTTTTAGCACCAAAGTTTGACGATGGAAAAAGATTCTTTTCATTCTCGGATTTTCCTGAAATATTAAAACAGAGCAGCTTGTCTTCTGCATCACAGTTATGGATGCTTGAACTGGAACCTTGTTGGATGTTTGTGGAAAGGTTCTGGTTTTCTGCGTCTTGAGGTTTTTGTTTAAGAAGCGTTTGAGGTGGTGTCCTGGGTGTCGATGGTCTGGTGCCCATGTAGGGTACAGAGTACACTGGCTGATGGTACTGCACCTCAGTGTGCGCCTTCTTGTCTGTGGCCTTGTGCAGGAGCTCTTCTACCTCTGTGGGTGTCATTTCTCCAACCGCACTGTTGGGTGTTTTGTTTCTCCCAGACTGCAGTGCATACACAGATTTGCGGCCATCGTCGTACACCTTTAGCCCTCTCTCTGGAACAGATTCTGGGCTCACAGTCTCCGTAGAAAGCACCTGACTTTTGCCTGTTTTTTTGTCGTGCTCTACACTGATTTTAATTGCAAAAGTTGCTAGAATAAAGAAAAAAAAAAAACACAGCTTTTTAGGACAAAGGATAGAAAGAGAAGTCACACAATTTCGGCCAAACACAATTAGAATTGAGGGAGGTCATTGATTTCTTAAGGTAACTTTTTAACTGTTCTATCCTAAAGGAATTACCAAAGCTGGGAAACAGCCAGATTAATAACGGCACACTTCGCAAGTACACATTTCATCCTTCAACAATACAAACATGTTTATGTTTTTACAACGAGTCTAACAAAACCGGCTTTCCAAGAAAACAGACAAAGAACTCATTCGTCATGGATGCAGCCTTTGGTTTTATTTAGCAACTGAATTTGTCACATTATCTCTTTATCAAAATGTGACTCTGTTTGGCCTGGATTCACTAAGATTGTACAACACCAGTTTTTTACTCCATTTTTGCTTAGCAATTGCTGACCTTTTTTATTGACTAGATGACTTTTGCAAGTAATTTGTTGCTCTGGATTTTAATTTGGGGTATCAGAATAAAGGGGGTGAACACAAAAGCACACCACACTTCTCAGATTTATTTTTTGTTTTAAGTTTTAAAAATTTGGTCTTTTAATCAGTAAGTGACAGTTTGAACTTCACTGATCATCACTGTATTCTACTATATCTGAACCAAAACAATCTTTTTATTTTTTGTTTCTAAAAATATTCTTGGAAACACATTATCGTTTCTGGATGTATTTCTTTTAACACAGAAAACAACTCAAAACGTTGTAGCAATTATGCCAGGCCTGTATGTGGTGCTGTAACACAACCACAAAAATACACCAAATACGAGACATGGAGCATGAGCAAAAAGCTTACATGCCGGGTAGGAACCATAGACTATGTATTATATACTGTACTGTACTGTACTGTACTGTATGTATAATACACTTTACATTTTAAATGTATACTTGATGTACTGCAACTTTCTTTTTTAGTACTGTTCAATAAAGTCATAAAGATGCTTCATAGATTATTTGGTGTAATAAAAATAAAGATTTTTACTCTGCTCTATTTAAGGCTGGTATTCTTCATCAGCCTTGTCTGCTCATTGATGTTTTACAGTAAACAAAAGATTTTGCTCTTGATGAGAAACTAGCATCTGTACCACAAACACCAGCACGTAATCTATCATTATTGTTATGAGTGGGGTCCTAGGTTAGGCTAGAGGTGGGTCTATGACATTGTAGTTTTCAAAACATTGTGTTCTGGCTGTCCACATAAAAATGCAACGTTGGTGTCTGAAGATTTTCTTACTCTGAAACTCATTTTCCAAATACCACCATTTAGAGGCTCCTAAAAACACTGTTTCTGTGTGAACACAAGACTGGAACTGTTAAATAAAAACTTTTACATGTTCACAAAACATGTTCCTGTGTGGACAAGGGGCTCAGAAATCATAAAGGGATCTCTTTGGTTTACAATTTGCATTCTAGTAAATTGATATTAAAATACCCTAGTGAAGCCATGAGGCTTTTTCGGTCATAGCATACAACTACGCATGAGAAAACAGATGGTTCCATTGTTATACAGCCGTAAGACTACTTTCTTCTTTCTACTCTGCATGCATTAGTTTAATAATTCTTCACCAGATTATCCTGACATTTGCACAATTTATCCACAAACTGTTTTTAGCCTGTTCTGTTGTCGTACCTTTTTTTGTTTCATCCCTATCAGCTTTACAAACTACAGGCGTTTTTGCTTCGGCCTGTGGAACGAACAGTGGGACATCTTGGATTGGCAAGAGGGCATGCTGTGACACATCTGAGGAACAAAATTATAATAGGTGAAAATATTACAAAGACCAGAGCAGCCATGTTAGATAAAAAGTCTTTGTTCTAAAAATATCACTACATCAAAGGATCAAATGATTATTACAGAAACTTTATGCTGCTCATTTATGCTTTAAGCCCATTATTTCAACATATAAAAAAATATGTTTATGGTGGAAACAGATAAAACTGATATGATTCTTGTCGTTGTGTGTCAACAGGAAGTTAAGCCAAAATGTTATTTGCATCTGCAGAATGCCAAACGGAGTGAGTCAAGAGCAGTTTAAATGTCAGCAGTATCACAACCCCATATATTATCACCAAAAAGTGATGGCGGAGTGAAATGGTTCTTGCTGTGAGTGCATGTGTTGATTTGTCTGTAGCATTACCAAATTATCTCATGACTCACTGGATTTCAATGGAAACTCAGAAAGCAATCACTACGTTGAGATCTACAACGGAGTAGTTTTTAGAGTGACCCCAATTCAAGATGGCTGCTACAACAAAGTGACCTTAGCAAACACAAGAAATGGCTATACCTCAGTAGTTTTTACGGCTATGAAGCTACAAGTTCATACGGTAGAAGCTGATACTCATTCACAACACATACTCTGAGCTCCAACAAATCATGCAAGATCACACAAGCTATTGATCATGCATGATAGTACTTTCAAGGTTTTACTAAAACAGCTGTAAGTTAATAATTTCACCAAGCTGCAACAACCAATCAACACTTTTCATGGACCAATAAATACAACCTAACACTGACATGATACCTGCAGTGGTAGTTTCATATTAGCATGGTCTGATCAAATTGTGAGGTGTTTAAAGATTCCCACCCCTACATAGTAGATAGCAGCAGAAAACCTGGCTTACTGACTAGTACTAAAAGTGGAGCCGTATGATGAATAACTTCACACTGAAGGAGGTTTTCTGAGTTTCCTGCAATCCGCCATGTTCTAATAGGCTTTAGAGAGCATAGTTGGGTGTTAATTGAATATGAAGGGGGCCTAAGAAGACATATTTATTTTTAAGCTTTAGTAATTTGAAAATAATGGGCACAAGAAACATGAGCAACCAGTCATCTAACGTTAATCACAGGTTTTCTTAGATAAAATGTCTCTTATAGATACAGCACATACAATAATTTTAAAGTGAAAGTCATAAAATGCTGAAAGACTTCTTTTACCTGTCTGGAACTCTGTGTTTAGGTCCTATACGTGAAGACAGAGGAGTCGTTGGTCAAAGTTGTTACAGTAGCAGGGCAACAGATCAAAGGAGACTGTTTCATGTTAAAGTCGGTGCATTTTTACTGAAGCTGAATCCAGACAGCAATCAATGGGTAAGTCATGCATATTAGTCCTTGCACTTCACACCCACGATGTGAGCAGTCCGTTTATCTGCCATGTTCTACACACTAAGCGTCCCTTTGTGAACCAAAGCTCACCCACGCAGTCCTGAGAGAGTGCATCTTGTTCGAAACAAGCAGAGATTAGCAGAGGAGTCACAGGCAGCATGCAGTGAGTAAAAAAAAAACTAAACAACCCTCGGCATTTATCAAGTTGTAAACCTATATTGTGTGCCTTGTAAACTACAACAACACCTTTCTGTAACCTTCAAGAGCAGTGTGTAATATAAACCAGAGGATGAAGTCAACTGAGTCAGCTAGCTGCAGCTGTCGGAGAGTAGTTTGGGACATAAAATTACAGAAAAGTCAAGAGGAAATATGAAAATCTGATGCACAATTTTTTGAAAAGTTTCAAAACTCAAGTGACAAGACTGCAAGCTTGGTTGACTCTAGAGTAAACTGAGAACTCCTTTAAACCTTTTGAGGTATTTTGGACATTCCTTTTACACTGTATATATATATATGAGGAGCATAAATGCATGACTGTAAATGGTTTTGGAGAATCTGTAACCAAACTAAAAGTATTCTTTCTTTGTATTTTGAGATGTTGATTTGATCGTTTTCACCATCTGTTATTTGAGCATTTTTGTTAGCATGACATGATCATAGGAAAAAAAATAAAATAAAATTAGTCTCTGAAGTAGTGTAGATGGGGTCTTATACCGCTTTACTTGCTTGTACATGCAGTTACTGCTCCCATTACCTACTGTTCTGTTTTCTTCCCATAGAAACTATACCTGAACTAATAGTTCAGACTTTTTACTCTCAGCCTGTCGAGGCAGATGGCCGTCCATCCTGGGGGACTGGCTGAGGCAGGGGCGTTTGTTCTGAGTGAACCTGCTAGGGCCTGAGCCCCCTAATGTGTTGGCAAGGCCCACCCAATCAAAAAGCTTACAACTCCTTTTTTGTTTCTCGGTACCTAATTAAAATGAATAAATAAAATAATGAATAAAATGATGCTTCTAAGCTACCAAATAAATCATGTTACAAAATATTTTAAATAATACTTGGGTTCAACTTTATATTTGGGTCTTTACATTGACTATGACAGGGGTAGGCAACCTCGGTCCTCGAGCGCCACTATCCTACATGTTTTTCTTGTTCCTCTGCTCCAACAAACCTGATTTGAATCAATGGATGATTAACAGGCTTCTGCAGAACATGAAGAGGTAATTTAACCACTGAAATCAGGTGTGTTGGAGCAAAGAAACAAGTAAAACATGCAGGATAGTGGCCCTCGAGGACCAGGGTTGCCTATCCCTGGACTATGAACTATGTTGTGAAATTAATTCAACAGTAGATTATTTATTTATTATTTGGATTGTTAGGACTATCAGGGTTTAGACCAGTGGTTCCAGATGTTGGGATCAGAACCCCACTGTAGTTTATGAAACAAAAGTAAGGGTTCTTGAGATGGTATCAAGAAATTAAAGTGTAAAGATGAATGCAAATAGCAAATTTCTGATATAAAAAGAGTAGTCAGAAATTGATATAAATCACCAAAAACAGTTGTTGAGGCTGTTAATGCTGGCATTCTATTCTTGTTTAATTGGCTCATTAGAGTATGTTCATATCAGCAAATACACAGCTGCAGTCTTGGCTTCAGTCACTGGATCTGTGATGTTGCAACATGGCACACTATTCTCACAAAAAGCCTTTTTATTAGCTAATATCCCTTATTCAGTTTGGCATTTAATTTCCTTTTATTGATTTTGCAAGATACATATCTGCTGCAAAATTTGCATTTTTGGTCAGACAAAAGCATGCTGTCTTTTCCTAAAGGTAGAAAGGGATTCTTTTTTTAAGCAACCTATTGATCTAAAAGTCAGTCTTTTCAAGTACCTATATACCAAAGAATCTGGTTTGATGTCAGCACATTTTTTTAACTAGCCCCAACTAAATTTGGTGTCTGTATAAAAAGTGTCACTTTATACCAAAGGAAAAACAGAGTAAATGTTTTGTTAATAGTTCATTTAACAAATTTAAATGATGCATATTTAGCCTAAGCACTGAAAAAAGGTATAACACTCATTGAGAACATTTGATGAACATATCAAGACAATATCTAAAATAAAATAAAATCATAGACATTTTTGTGATTTGCTGCAACTTTCACATTGCTCACTGTTAATTCATGGGTGTTAATTAACCCAGAGTTTTAAAATGTTATTCTAGATGCAAGGTCTTAGTATCATTTCAAAGGTTTTGAATGAAATCATCTGTTTTAAAAACTCATTATGTATTATAAAATGATTTGTAGAGGCTGAAAATTACTATGCTACTACTATGTTCCTAATGTTATTATGATGCATACTACAGGTAAAAGGACATAAAACACTTTTACTAAAACAAATATGCAAGAATACATCTCTGAATCTGTATTTAACAAAAGTGAATAGAATTAATATTTATCACTGATTTACCAGTTGGGATTTAGGTTTTGTTTTAACAGTTTGATAACCTTTATTTCTTATTGTGTCCAGTCAATAATTTCATAAAGCTTATGTAAAAATAATTTATTTTCTAGATTATTAATATTATTGAGTTTTGAATGGGTTTAAAAGCTTAGTTTGAATGCAGGTAAACATTATTCGTCCTGATTTTTTTTCTGTTCTGCATAAACTCCTAATATGACTGAAGAATAGTCAGAAGGGAAGACTGTTGGATGCCGAGAACTTACTTTAAATGATAGAAATTGTTCATGTAACCTCAGCCACAGAAACAGTTAACATTTCCTCATGTTGTAAAAATGTACTTTTTAGCAGTTGTATAACTTTTACAGAAGTCTAAAAGAGAATTGTGTTTTTATTTTTGTTTGTTTCAGTTTTATTTTGCACCTATAGTATTATATTTACAGCCGTGTTTTTGCTTATCATCAATCATGTCGGGTAATGCTTGCTATCACGAAGACTTCCAGCAGCAGAGATGGTTGAGTAGTGGGGCTCCTCCTGTGCCAGGAGGTGAGGTCAGTCGCCTCCTCTCAATATAGAAGGGCTGGGATTAGCTGTGCCTTTCAGCTCTACGTGCTTTATCCAAGCACACTGCCATAGTGTGTCATGATTACAGTTGATTTTTAAGAAATTACCCTAGTTTCAATCAATTTCATACATTTTATTTTTCCACCATACAGTACAGCAACCTTTGTGCCTTATTGTTTAACACAACACAAAGGTCAATGTAAATCAGAAAGGTATTGGTTTTTTTTTATACCAAACTAAGTATGCATCTTTGTGCTAAAGATGGTGTTAGATGGTAGTCACTCAGAGAGACAGTGAAAGAAAGAGGAAATTTTCCCTGCAGAATGAAATACGGCAAAACGACAACTATGGGCAGGTTTTTGTTGCCTTTGTGCCAAAGAGGATACAGTATCACAATGTCTGTTCAAAGTAATTAGAAAGGGGAGGTCCCCACAGTGAGTCATCCTCCTCCATCTAACTCTGTCTTCTGTGTTCTCTGTCCTCACTCCAACTACTTCCATGTCCTCTCTAATGGCATCCATATATCTCCTCTTTGTCCTTTTCCTGGCATCTGTATCTCTAACATCCTTCAACCAATATACCCACTGTCCCTCCTCTGCACATGTCCAAACCATCTCAGTCTGGTCTCTCTAACTTTATCTCCCAGTCTTTCAACCTGTGCTGTACCTCTGATGACCTCATTCCTAATCCTATCCATCCTTTCCACTCCCATGGAGAACCTCAACATCTTCAGCTCTGCCACTTCCAGTTTTGTCTCCTGTCTTTTTGTCCGTCTCACTGTCTCCAAACTATAAAACATAGCTGCTCTCACCACTGTCTTGTAAACTTTTCCTTTGACCTTTGCTGCCACCCTTTTGTCACAAATCCCTCCTGAAACTTTTCTCCATCCACTCCTCCTGCCTGGACTCTCTTTTTCACTTCTTTACCACACTCCCTGTTTTCCTGGACAGTCGACCCAAAGTACTTGAAGTCCTGCACCTTTGTGACCTCTGCTCCTTGTAGCCTTAATGTTCCACCTGCCTCCCTCTCATTCACACACATGTATTCTGTCTTGCTGCGGCTGACTTTCACCCTTCATCTTTCAAGTGCATATCATAGTCCATGGGGATTCCTGTCTGACCTCATCCTTTAGTCTGTCCATCACCAGAGCAAACAAGAAGGGGCTAAGAGCCGATCCTTGATGCACTCCCACCTCCACATTGAAGCTGTCTGTCACTCCTACAGCCCACCTCACCACTGTCCTGCTGTCCTCACACATGTCCTGTACCAGTCTAACATACTTCTCTGCCACTCCAGATTTCCTCATACAACACCACAGCTCCCCCTTTGGCACCCTGTTTATGCTTTTTCTAAATCCACAAAGATACAATGAAGTTCTTTCTGACTCTCTCTGTACTTCAGCATCCTCAAAGCAAAGATGGCATCTGTGGTGCTCTTTCTTGGCATTAAACCATCCTGCTGCTTACAAGTAGTCAACTCTTGTCTAAGTCTAGCTTCCACAACTCTGTCCCAGATCTTCATTGTGTAGTTCATCAACTTAATCCCCCTGCAGTTGCTACAACTCTGTACATCACCCACGTTCTTAAAAATGGGTACCAGCACACTTCTCACTTCTTTTTTTGGTCCTAGTCTCAGGAAGAGAAATCCAGATTGGAGGACTGTCTGTACCATGTAAACAGATTCTGTGATTGTCCCTGACATCAATCTCTTAGTTATTTTGTTTAATTATGATGTAAGATAACACAATTAAAGGCATGGAAACTCTTATAATCCCAATCACATCACTTCATTATGTTAGCATCACAAGTGGCAACAACTATTGCTTTTTTTTAACTTTATTGTATAAATTTACATGCAGGATCAAAGTACACAACATCTTTTATCCTAAAACATTTCCACGCTGACTTCTTTTTTCAGATCAGGGGGATTTCTTTATTAATATAAAAGTAAATCCCTTTTTTTGAGAATTTATGAAAACAAATAGCTCATACTGTCACGGTTGTGCTTTTATTTATTTATTTTTTTATTACAAGTATTGTTCACAATGAACATTAGCTTCCCATCTGTTACAAGTGTCTGCAGCTTAAAAAAATACATCAAATCACAACGATCCAGATCTTTGTTTAGACGATGATTTTATTTTATTTTTTAAAAGGTGGTGTAATTTATTATCATTCTTCATTGCAGTAAATTAGAAAACAGCATTTCTTAGTATTTCTTAGTAGCATAAACCAGTTAGTCAGAAGCACACATCAGTACAAAAGTGAGTGAGGCATGCATATTGAAACAGATGATTTGAACCTACCTTGATGATGTCCTCAGGTGTTCTCTCCACCTCTTTTAACCGCTTCAGAACCACCTCTTCATTGGCAGAAATGTTGAGCTCCTGTGTCTCCAAGGCATCAATCTCCTTCTCTATTCTGGGCGGACAAATAATGAGCTATGATAAATGGAAAGGTCACTAGGTAACATTATATATTTATATATAATTATATTTCCCTGCAAAGGATCATCATCATCATCATCATCTATCTATCTATCTATCTATCTATCTATCTATCTATCTATCTATCTATCTATCTATCTATCTATCTATCTATCTATCTATCTATATAGATAGATATCTATCTATCTATCTATCTATCTATATAGATAGATAGATAGATAGATAGATATCTATCTATATAGATAGATAGATAGATAGATAGATAGATAGATAGATAGATAGATAGATAATGATGATGTTATTCTATTCACTAAGTAACATTATCCATTTATATATAATTATATTTTTCTGTAAAGAATCCATAAATTATTGTCATCATCATTATGTATCTATATCTATATCCATATCGAAATCAATAAGAATGAATTACTTTAATAAATTCTAAAGAAAGACAGTGCTTTCCAAATAGTATGTACTGGGTTGTATACTATATCTTTAGAGCATATATTTAGTAATTTTCCTTTTATATGGCAGCACCTTAAAGTGGCTGCCTCACATGTAAATGTAAAAATAAATAAAAAGTCTTTAAAGTTGGAAATCTTCTAGGTTAAAGCTAATAACATCTGGCACAAGCCTGATGCGTGGAGTCACATGAATAGTCAGGAATGTAGAAGTATGTGAGAGGCTTTTGGTTGTTTTTTTATAATTTACATTTTCTCAGTGGTTATCGGCTGGATTGCAAAAGAAATTTTAATCAAACTAGAGACTCATAAACCTTTTCAGAATATTCTGAAGTGAATTATTTCTTGAATGAGCATGTTTATGTCAGGCACACAATTGTCAACAAAAAAAGCAGCAATATTTTAAATAAAAAATATTTTATGATTGTCTTCATGTGTCCCTGTGATGGACTGTCCCCAGCCTCTCACACAGGGACTGCTGGAGATAAGAACCAGCTCCCTGTGACCCTGAATGGAACAGCGGGTTAAAAAAAAAAGGATAAATGGATATTTTTGAATTTAAAGAATATTTTTACATTGTATTACCAGCGGTAATATGTTTAAAAGACAAAACCATTAAACTCCTGAAGACTTATTTTCTTTAGGTAGCAGAAAAGAATTTGTTTTTATGACTTTATGACTGTTTTTATTTCCCTTATTTTAAGGATTGTGTGCCTGTTTATAGCTTCATTGTTTTCCCCTTTATTGTATTGTATTTTCATTTAATGTAAAGCATTTTGTAATTTTCCGTGTGAAAACTTATCTAAATTAGGTTTCCCTACTTATTAAGTTAAAGGACTTGTGCATTTTGTAGACTCAGCTAGCTTTTTCTAATATGTATCCAGAGTGGGATGTAAGAAGAGATTGACTGTAGTTGAGTGTTTTCACTCTCAGGTTACCTGAGGATGTTGCTCTGCAGCTGATCACTCTGCTGCTGCTCATCTTGAGCCTGAAGCCTCATGGCCTCCTGTTCCTCCTCCGACTGCTGACTCAGACCATCCATCAGCCATTGTTCCCTCAGAGATTTTTTCTGCCAGTTAAACACACCAACACATAGGAAATATACTGAGACAAATTTATAGTTTTGACAGGCCTTTTCCTCCACATATACATACACCCACACCCGCACAAAAAATAGTAAATAAACATATCAGATATTTAAATATAGGTATTGTACCAGTTCTTTAAAAAATAGTCATTTGAAATCAGAACTGTTGGTCCAGGGACAGCAAAAACTTGTAAAAGTAAGTTGTATGTATAACTAATTAGGTTAATTAGCAACAGGTCAGAAAGAAGATTGAGTGGACACCATCCAGAAACGCTGCTGTCTTCTTTGTCCGAAGCTCATTTAAAATGGACTGAGGCAAAATTAAAAACTGCTATGTGGTCAGATAAATCAAAATATGAATTTTCTTTTTGAAACAAAAGATGCTACATCTTCCGTATTAAAGAGGAGAGAGACCATCTGGCCTGCTATCAGCGCACAGCTCAAAAGCCTGCCTCTCTGATGGTATGGGGGTGCATTAGTGCCTATGGCGTGGGCAGCTTACACATCTGGAAAGGCTCCATTAATGCAGGAAAGTATTTACAAGTTTTAGAACAACATCTGCTCCCATCCCGATGACATATTTTTCAGGGCAGGTCTTGCATATTTCTGCAGTATAATGTTAAATCACAGGCTGTGTCCATTATAACAACAGGGCTTCGTAGAAGAAGAGTCTGAACTGACCTGACCTCTTACTAACTGAAAACATTTGCTGCATCATCAACTCATCCAGCAAAGATGACCCGGGACTGTTAAACAGCTTTATATGCCATTTAAAGCTGTTATTGTATATACAGATGTACAGTATATATTATAGTAGCTTTAGGATAGGATGGTACAGAAAGTGCTGTAAACAATCACATGTAGGATTGCATTTCTTTATGCTTTCATTTGGGCTTGAGAAACTTAGAATTTGAATATGTATGATAACCAAGTTTGGACTAAATACGAGAAAGTTTGTCAGCTACTATGAATCAGAATCTATATGAACTTAACTGAGTTTTGAGCATTTGACTAAATTGTACACTTAAGCTCAACACAAGCTAATGAAAAAAAAACAAGTTTCCATATTTCTTTTAAAAAATCTGTATACTTCAGATTGAATGAAAATAAATGTTTGTTTTGATTGATTTTACATACATATACACTGGTAATTGTGTTTGTTGTAAGCAGATTCCATTGGTTGAACTTGTTATGAGGAAGAGCCTTTTTGTGTTTTAGAAAGAATGAAACGTACAGGTGAAGCTGAGGTTTTACATTCATTGAATTAAAGAATACCTTTATATACTGGAGTTTTAACTTCTCCTCCTCGATCTGTCTTCTTTTCTTGGCGATATCTTCTTGGATTCTTCTTTTGTCCTGTGGAGAGAAAGCAGACGCCTGCCCCATGAGTGCATTTTGTAGCATGGAAACTATTCCACCTGTTGCCTCGCCCTGCTGACCTTGAGCTGACAACTGGACACCAAAAGTCACAAATGTCTCTAAGGCAGGGGTCTGTAATCTGTGGCTCTGGGCCCACATGTGGCTCTTTGGCCCCTCTACAGTGGCTGTTTGTGACTTTGACCAAAACTAAAGTTGAAATAAATATTGACCATGATAAAGAAGGCTAGTTTTAGTAATTTTCTGTCCAAATTTATGCAATATGTGAATCAAATTTTTTTGCAACAAAATCCTTTTCATAATGCAAGGAGCCAAACAGATTGATCAATTTGCAGGAATAGTTTAATCTGTTTGCTTCCTTTAAAATCCACCAGAAAATTAATTTAATTTTTGACACATTTGATACAAGTTGCTGAGAAAAAAACAGAAAATGTCAATGTACAGCTTTCTATGACTGATTACTATATGGCAAGTCATTAAAATAAAGCCATTTGTAAAAATATGACAAGTCAATTTAATCACAATCAGATAAAAATGAAAGATTTGCCTTTAATAAAAAAAGCTTTATTGAAAGTTATAATGAATGAAGCTTTCTGCATTTATTAAAGCACATTTCTTAAGACAGATACTAATTCAGCAAACTGGCCTGTTTTCTGTTCACTCTAACTCTGTGCCATTTTATTTCAATCAATAATTTAATTATTTTAAATATAGAATCAACTCACAAAGGCCCACCTAATTCATAAATGTTTACATTTTATTAGATGGGGTATGACACAGATACTTATCTTTTCCTTCTTCACTGGTTTGAACCAACAGATGTCAGCGGCTTATTAAATTTATTTTATTTCAGAGAATAACTCACCATAGTTTTTTAACCTAGTATGTATATAAAACCTAAAAATTGTGTTATAAGTTTTGCTGCTCTGGTCAATTTTTCTGCACTGTCAGAAAAAGCAGAAACAACTTTTATGATTGAAAAGGTTACAGATCCCAGCTCCAGTGGTTCACTATAACCTGTACAGCCTTCCACACTTGTATGCACCGCCTGCAGAAATGAATGTTCTCCTTAATCACAGACAACTTAAAATAATTGGAATTTGGACACTTTAATTATGTAATAAAGATGAAATACTGTAAAACTAATCCATTGTTTGCTCTAAATCATATCACATTCCCTAAGTTCTTGGATGTGACACTGAGACAGTCACTGATGGTTAGCGCTTTGATCGCTTTGATCCAGCATCAGTGTGGCACTTAGTCCCAGTGAAAGAGGATCCCCTGGTGATGTCTGGTGCTATTTATAACCATGTCTCCAACTGAGTTGGCTACATCAGTTTTCAGAAAATGTCTGGACCATTAAAATCATTTCACACAGACAAATGGTAGAGAAAAAAAGGAACACATATCACAAAGAACTCAATACTCTAACATGAATGAAATCCCAAAAGAAAAAAAAAACTGTTGCAGTTAAAACTGTGATTCAATCCAATTTATTTATAAATTTACAACAAAAGTCATCTCAGCATACGGATTGTGTCGAATCCTCTCTTCATCACAATCCCTCATCCTGAGCAGCACATTGGCAACAATGATGGGAGTGGGTGTGTATGACAGAAACCAAAAGGGCTTTTCCCCAATACAGTCCAGGCACAGAATAAAATTTACATTTTTACCCCATTTCTTTTATCATATTTAATAAAAATATCCTGCTGTATATAAAATTTTGTTGTACCATAACAAGCTTTTTTATCTTGAAATATTATTGTTCTACAAAGATATCTTTTTTAAATCCCAAAAAAGTCTGCATGGATTACACAGCAGAGAGTCATTTCAAAGATTTTTTTTTCAAGCACTTAATATAACTTGTCATATCTTGTGTTCAGATGCATCTCTGTTGAAAACATGTATTTTTTTAAATGCCTTTTTTTCCATCCATTTAGCCATCAATCTATTTTATACCACTTATCCGTTGTCAGGTCATGGGAACAACCAGTCCAGGAAAGAAACTCTGAAATCCCTTTCCCCAGTGACTCTCTCCAGCTCCTCCTGGGGGATCCCAACACATTCCCAGGCCACAGAGGATACACAATCCCTCCAGTGAGTTCTGGGCCTGTCCTGGGATCTCCTCCCAGTGGGACATGCCCAGAACGCCTCCAATGGAAGGTGTCCAGGAAGCATCCTAATCAGATATCCAAATCACCTCAGCTGACACCTTTTGATACAGAGAAGTAGTAGCTCTGTTTTGAGCCAGCCTACAAAGGAAGCTAACTTGACCCACTTGTATCCAGGCTGTCATTCGTTCAATCATGACCCATTGGTGAGGGATGGAATATAGACTGGCGCAGTAAATTGAGAACTTTGCCTACTGGTCCAACTCTTTCTTTACCATGACCGACCAAAGCAACACCCTCATAACTGTGGACAAGGCCCCGATCAGTCTATCCATCTCCCGCTCCATCCTACCATCACTCCTGAACAAGACTCCCAGATACTAGAACTCCTTTACTTGAGGCAGATTCTCATTCCTGACAAAGAGGGAGTGTGCCAACTGTTTCCAGTTGATAACAATGTCTACAGACTTAGAGGGGCTGACTTTCATCCCAGCCACTTCACACTGAGCTGCAAACTGCCCCAAGTGCACACTGAAAGTCATGTCTGAATCCGCAGAACACAGAACGGAACCACATCCCTTGAAAAAGCAGAGACCAGACACTGAGATTCAGAAACCAGACACCCTCCTCTCCATGATTACACTTTGAGATCCAGTCCATGAAAACCACAAACAGGATCAGAGACAAGGGGCAGCCGTGGTGGAGTTCATCCTGCACCAAGAACAAGGTTGACTTTGTGCCAAGGATCCAGACACAGGTTTTCCTTATGTTATACAGGGTCTGGATAGCTTTTAAAAGTGACCCCAGCCCTCCATACTCCTGCAGAATGCCTCAGGGAACACAATCATATGCCTACTTTAGATCCACAAACCACATGTAAACTAGAGAACCATGACCACCTTAGCAACTCTGGGTGAAGATCTGTTCTACTATTCCACTATCAGGACAAACGACACACTGCTCCACCTGAATCTAAAATTTGACAGTCTGTCAGAGTCTCCCTTCCAACAACCTGGACTAAATTTTCACAAGGAAGCTGAGAAGCTTAATAGCTTAATAGCTGGAACACACTCTCATATCCGCCTTTTTAAAATGTCTGCGACTTGTCCCAGTCCTCTATGCAACATTGATGAGTTGTGTCAACCATGACAGCCCCACAATATCCAAAGCCTTCATGATTTCAAGGTGAATCTCGTCCACTCCTGGCATCCCGCCACCGGGAAGCTTTCTAACTACCTAACTGATTTCTGCGGGCCTCTTTCGGGGCCTGCTTTCCCTTTCTGAGTTGCTGAACGGTTTGCCAGATCCTTCTCAAGGTCAACTGAAAGTCCTTCTCCGTGGCCTTTCTGAAGTCCTCCCATTCCAAAGTTTTTTTATCTGCAAGCACAGAAGCTGTAATCCTTCTGGCCAACCTTTGCCTGCCAGCTGCTCCAGGAGTCCTCCAGGACAGCCAAACCTTAAAGGCCTCCTTCTTCAGCTTGACACTCTTCATCACCACTAGTGTCCACTAAATGATTCTTTGGTTGCAGCCACGACATGAACCAACTTCCTTCAGGACACAGCTTCTGCAAGCTGCATCTGCAATAGAGGCCCAGAAACATGTCTCCAACCTCCTTGTGACATGTGAAATACTCTCCTGGGAGTAAAAGTTGAAGATCTTGCAGACAGGGTGTCCCTGCCACTGGATCCAACACACTACCAGGTGGTGATCAGTTGACAGCTGTACTCCTCTCTTTACTCAAGCATCATTGTTTTGTTTTTTAATTTATTTTTATTTCTAGTTCTAGATAGAAAAAAAAAATCAAAAGCAGTTTGATTTTTAAATGTTCACCTTTGCCCTGGTTATTTGGTAGTAGCAGTGGCTCAGTGGTTAGAGCACTTGTTCTCCAGTGAGAGAGTTGGAGGTTTGAGTCCACCAGTATGCAGTCACATGTCAAAGTGTCTCTGGGCAAGACATTGAACCCCACATTGCCTCTGATGTGCCCCAATGGTGTATGAGTATCTAAATTGCTGATTAGATTCTATAGAATGTTTTATTCATGGTAACTTTGTAGAGATATTGTATTGTGCCGTATGAATGTGTGTGGATGGGTAAACGTGAAGACAGATTGTGTTGTGAAGTGCTTTGAGTGGCCTGGTTGGTTAGAAAAGCTCTTTATAAGTACAGTCTATTTACCATTTATTACTGCCCTTTTGGCTCTGGCTAATAATCTTTGCTTCTATACAATTACTCTCATAAATACTATAGACAAGTCCTTCACCTAAAAGGCATGATTTACCATCATCAAATATGAAAGTAAAGTAATATTTTATTCCTGGCTTTTACTTTTTATACAGAGAGCAAGAGACTGGTCTCTACCGTGATTGCCTGGATCCTCTCTTTCAGCAGGTCAGCCTCCTCCATGACAGCCTACACGAAAGACAAAGACCATGATGGTGAATAAATAGCATTTTGCTGAGATACAACATACATGAAGTTTATTATCACATACATAGTGCAAAGTCAGTTTTTCATACCATGTCACTTTAACTTGATGTCTATTATCTCACACAGTTTTTAGTTAATATGGTGACGCGGGTCAGAGAATGAGATCCTTAAAAAAAGTGTAACTTCCTGTTCTCAGTGGGCTAGGCTAAAACAACAGCAGAATATTGACATGTAGATGAGCTGAGGCCCAGACTCTGACAAAACATTTGCACCTTGGTGCAGATCTGGCTTTTTATGTTCGCATTATAACATTATTGTGGTTAATTTGTATTCCGTGGCTAGAAGCCAAAGTTTGAAGTCTTGCCACGCCCACACAGTGTGGCGAAAACGCAAGATTTTGATTACTTTTATTCCCCTATGTCTTAATGGTGTAAGTTTGAAGTCGATGCGTCAAAATCTTTTCAGGGAATTTGATCAAATGTGAAGGCTGGAAATAATAAAAAAAAGGAATCAAAATCCTTTTTTTTGCCCGACTTTCTGTTTGTTTCAGGACATTAACCCTCTCAAGGCAGGCATTGCAACAACATATCTGATTTTTCCTGTTGCTCAAACTTAATTTGAGCCTGAGAGGGTTAACAGCACAGACTTACTTGCAGTGTTTGAGTTTAAGAAGTGCACTGTCCCCTGCCTGCATATCACCTGCCTTTTATGACACAGTTTTAAACTTCTACTTGAAGTTGTAGCTGTTTTGGTCAAACTGTGAAAATGTTATGTGCAATTTTATCTGACAGCTTGCATAGACTTGTTACCACTTGTAGGATGTGTTGTGAATGACTGTCAGCTACTACCACACCACATTTTAGCTCAATATAAAATTCACTGAAGCACAGTCATTTAATTGGATTAGCTTTGGCAACCATGTTGAATTTAGTTGACTCGAAATATAATCAGGTGTAGACATCAACCCAATAATTGCTTTCCGTCTGGTGGTTCATGAGATATTTTGCTAACAGACAGAGTTGATTCCAACAGTGAAAGGGATGTTTTAAGCAAAAATGTTGCGCAGTGTGTTGCACTTAAGAATGTGTTGGGGATGATGCTTTTAAACAAAGATCATGCACAATCTGTTAGCGCTTAGAAAATGTTTGGGAATGACTTCCTGCTGCTACCACACCAAATTTTAGCTCAAAACTTTATATGTAAAACTGACTTATTATTGCATTATAGCCATTCTGTAATGGCAATCTTAAATCAGATCAACTTCAAAAACTAATCAGTTTTAGATATCAACTAAATGATTAGTTTATGAAGATTTCATTAAAATCTGTTCAGTGGATCGTGACATATTTTCCTAACAAACAGATTTGTCAGAGTTAATTCCAATGGATAATGGCAAAATAAAATAAAAAATATCCCACACAATGAGTTAGAGCTCAGATTATGTGTTCATGCTACCACATTAAAAGTTAGGTCAATATCTGTAAAACTGACCAAGTTTTAGCCATTTTTGTGTTTTATAAAATCACTTTGGCGTGGCGGTCATCTTGAATCACGTTAACTCAGAAGGTTAATCAGTTGCTGATGTCATCCTAATAATTACTTTCTGAAAGTGTCAATAAAATGTATTATTATTATTATTATTATTATTATTATTATGAATCAATGTGATTTGAATTTCTTAATCCTGTAGATTCAGACAGTCCAAGATCATAAAGTATCTGAAGAAGATGGTGTTTTTACTGGGTCTCTCTAAAAAGTTAATTTACTGGCGTGCCTGTGCCCTCCCTCTCTGCATAATTTCCTACAGTGCATTGTAACATTTATCTTTTGGTTTGACAGGTAGAGAGTCAGGAAGAAAAGTAGCATGTCTGCGCCATATGTCAGGAGGATGATTGGTCCAGGCCTGAGTAATGGAACAACATCTAACATGGTTGTGCTGGCATGTTTGTGGCATGATCCTGAACATGCCACAAACTGCCAGCTAAAGTAAATGAATAACTTTAAGATAGTGAGGCTGTGATGTGGAGAAAATGGACAAAGGAAAGCAAAAAATAAGCAAAGACAATATGTGGAAATCATCCTGTAGCTATATGTTGAATCAGGGCCAGAGTGGGACTCAAGTTTCCCTTTTTAGTGACACAGAGAAACTATAAACCAAATGACTTGAAAAATATCAATTAATGTTGTCGGTCCTAAACCATTTGGCACCACACCATGCTTATGTTTGTTCATCCATTCATCTTCTGTGTTTGTGGGAGGGACAGGGGGGACTAGTTCCTGGAGTTTTGATGCTAGATAAGTACACAGTTAGAGAACTGGTCCTATGTTTGGTCCATTTACATTCTTCCACCACTTTTCCTAACAATAGACAGAGATGTTGCCTGTTATTACAGTAATTAAACACTCCTAAAAGAACCGCTGCTGCATTTACTGTCAGTGCCTCGGGGCACCAATCCCACTAAGGGCTCTGACAAAATAATTGGTATTTGAGAATGAAAAGAGGCTAATATCTCTTCTCACTCTCTAAAAAAGCAGACTGGGCCCTCAGCAGAGAGAAAATGGTTTGTTCATTTTTGTTCCACTGTGGTGTCATGAAAAGGCAACAAAGGTAAAGTTAAATGAGAGGATCTGCACCTTCTGTACACATACATTTTGAAAATATCCATTTAATGGTATTCATATAATTATGCATTTACTCATTAATATTATATTTCATACCTTCAAACAAAGTAACAGCTGCTACATATTGGAACAAGTTATCTTCTCGGTTTGTTATCCGAAAACATGCTTCTTGAATGTACCTAATTAGACTGGCAAAAGCTCTTATTGTGTGAATGCTACTCAGTTGTTCTCAAGTTTTTTTTTTTCTTCTTTCCTTACATTATGTTAAATCTAACTACTTTTATATACTTTGGAATATTTCAGCCATTCATACTGTAGATTACAATTGTCCAGCTATTTCAAAAAAATAGGTGCTATGATGACTTTTGGTTTTTGTAACTTTTATATTTTTCAGAATATTTCCCTTTATTGACAAAGTCTTTCCAATAGAAATACACTGGATTCTTTTCAGTTCTTTCTAAAACATCCCTCTCTGTGAAACTTCCTTTAGCATACTAGCTCTGTTTTTCCCTGTAAATGTGATTTAGAACATTTCAAGGCTGCACAGCTACTTTATCATCCAACATGAAATTTACAAAATCATTGAAGGCATTCTGAAAGGAAAAGAGCTGACTTCTTTATAATATGTAAATATATGCAGGCAGTATCATGACAAGTGTAAACGGGCCACAAAGTCCACAGTCCTTTCAGCTATTAGTGTTGGGACCCCTTAGGTCAATCCAATTCTTTTCTGTAGATGTTAGGTGTGATATTTTTCACATTCACGCTCTGCTGCGACACTCCCACACCATGGCTGATAACAGGCCTTTCACTCAAACAAGGCTAACACAGGTACACCATTCATTTCTGTCTGGAAGGACATTACCTGTTTGATCTCCAGTACAAATACAGTTATACTTAGAGGATAAATCTTCAGAGTAACTCTAAATAAATGCTGCAGTTAGATGCATTTGAAAAAATGTATCCAGCCATCAAGATAATCAAGGCAATTATGTCTCAAATCCTCCAAAACCAGTGATATTGTTGCTTCATCAGATTATTGTCTACACCGCTCTGATCATTCTTTATAGTGCTACCTTTCAGTTTTATTGATTAGAATTTAAATCGCTTCAGGTTCTTTAGAGATTAAAATGAAGGTAAATTAAAGGCTTAGCATTCTTTAAAGAAACTTATATCTTGATACCTTTTATGTCATTTAATGATGAGATGGGATGGAGTTATAGCTGTTTTGGTCAAACCCTGTAAATATGAACAATATGCATTTACTCATTAATATTATATTTGATATCTTCAAACAAGTTACCAGATGCTACACACCTGGAGCTGTAAAATTTCCAACTCAGTTTGTTATCTGAACACAGGCTTCTTGAACATTCCTAATTACTTCTTTTAAAGCTCTGTCATAAACTCTGTAGGCCATGGACCCTCTGAGCCCTTCGGCAGGTCCGCAAGTTCAACTTAAAGAGTGTAGTTTAATTCCACCTACAGCATACCACCAAGCCTTCACATTTCTTGCTCAAAGCATCTACCACAGCAGAGAGCTTGGCCATATTTGCTTGCATGCTAGTTGGCTGGTCGCTATGCTCATTAGCCGCCATTTTTATATCATAACTAGTTTCACTTTGCTGACTGTTTTTTTGGTTTAAGCAGTGCTTTGGTGTCTACGAGCTCTAGCTAGCTTTAGCTTAGCATGGAGTCTGGTTCTCTCTTGGTTTTTTATGGCTTCACTTGATCTGTGTGTCAGATGTTTAGCTAGTCCTCTGCCTCCTTTAGCAATAAACGTAGTTCTCTGGTAGCTTTGGAAGCTCGACTCTGCGCTGTTGAAAAGCCATTAGCTAGCCAGGTCCTCTTAGACGTGTCAGGGTGCTTCTTACAGTTATTTTTTGAGTTTATTTTTGTATTAGGTTTATTGTATCTGTGATTATGTTGTAAGTTCTTGTGCTGTTTTGCTCCCTGTGCCCTCAGTGTTCCTTATCATCATTATTCACTTTTCCTCTGATCATTACTTGTCAACCTGCCTCAACCACGCACACCTGCTCCTTGTTTATAATCAGTCACCTGTGTTCACTTTCAAATCACCCATCTTTAAAACCAGTTCATCTTCTTCACTTCCCCACTGGCTCATTGTCGTTCACATATGCTGTCCGGTTTTCCTCGTGTCTCGCCCTTGGTATTCATTTTTGTCATTTAGTTTTATTATTTTAAATAAATTTATTTTTCTTTTGAGTTCTGTGTGTCAGCCTGCATTCGGGTCCAAACCATTCACTCACTAACCTGACAACAGGGTGCAAAGCCACCAAGAGTAGCTCCCGTTAGCGGTCCTCCAGCACACAGGTTTTAAGTTCTGGGTGCTGACTACATATTTATACACGGTTTGTCAATTTTAGATTTTTAAAATAAAAAAAAAAAAACATCTTGAATTCCATGTTGTAAGGCAACAAAATAGAAAAAATAGCAAGAGGGATATGCTGGTGTAGATTCTCAGTCATCCAGGAAAAAGGGTAAAACCTCAGGTTGGGGGTGGTGTTGAATTATTACATTACATATTACCTGTAATCATACATTTTAAACTTTATATCTTTATATTTAAACGTAGAAGAATCTGATATTACGAGCTCACAACCCCTAAAGTGGACTGTTCCAACTCATAAGGCTGCTGTTACATGAACCTCCCCCTGCTGTCAGTTATTGCCTAATGTCTGTTTCATAGTCAGATTATTGTCGAGCTAATTTCTGTTTTTTTTGTGTTCAGAATAGAGGAAAAGCAATTTTTTTTTTAAAAAGTTGGTTATAAAGACCCCCACATTAATATCTACCAACCTTTAGGGTAAAAGAAGTGGTTTAAAATGATAAAAATAAGAAAAAAATAAAAAACTAGACAAATACAGGATAACATTTTTGACCTTTTTTTATTTTTATAAAATATTTATTTTCCTCAGTTAAACAGAATGTTGACTTATGCTAAGTATTTATTTATTTTTTCTGTTATGCTATTGTCAAAAGAACAGCTGACAAAAATGTTAATATATAAATTCTGAAATGTTTTTTTGTTTTCTGTCATTATTGACAGTGAGACAAAGCTGCTAGAAATGGAGTTTGGTTCTAAGATTTCCCTCTTTGTACTGTTGATGCTAATGTTTGGAACATTGTGGAGCTCTGTGGTTGGATGGTGAAGGCATTTTTGCTCCAGAATATTTAGTTTGGAACATTTAATCCCAGAGATTGTTGGGGTTTTTTTTGTAAACTAATGGACTTAAGGTCATTTATTCAGATCTTAATCTGTAGTAGGGATGACAAACCTAATGCTTAAACAGCAAGAATATTAAAAAATACAAAAAATACCATGTTTGTATTGGATGGAACTCCCTTTATTAAAAAAACAAAAAACAAAAACATGTCGACCCCCCAGTTGTCACAAGTAACACACTGGTAACTTTTTGTCCTCCAGAATATAGTTACATAAGCAAAGTGAGACAGAGTTTTGCTGACATGACAAATGAAGTCCGTCACTTTTAGGACTTGTTGATCAGCAGGGTTGACTTATAGCCCAGGTTTTTTTTTTTTCTTCTTTAAGAATAAATTAGTGCCAAATGGTTTAAGACACCTGTCATGGACCGAAAACCTGTCCCCCCTCCTCTCTCCCCTCTCAATAACTGCAGGAGGTAGGTACCTGCTCCTGACTTTGTATCCATTTGGGTACAAAAAATGGATGGATGGTTTAGGACTGACAACAATAATAGATATTTATTATAAGTCATTTGGTGTGTTGTTCTTTAATGCCAAGGAAAAGTGAAAAATGATCAACCAAACTAACAAACCGACCTATAGGATAAGTTATTTGTCTTGTAAAAACCACTGCAAGGGTGCTTTTGTTCCCCTGTGTTTGCATGTGGTAAGTTGGTGTATATAATATGCATCATGAATACCATTCTATGAACAAATCCCACTAAAAAACTGAATGATAGAGGGAGAAGAAAACAGGACGGAGCAACAGAAGGTCATGCTGCTGGTTAGTTTATCCACCTGTTGACACTACGTAGGTTTGATCCCACACTGCTGAAAATAGAGTCCCTGCCTGGCTTACAGCTGGACCTGCCATTGCAGGACAGTCTGCACAGATATTTTGACGCAGGGGGCATTTGCCACCTAAAGAAAGCTGGTGCAAGTAAAGAAAAAAAACAAAAAACACTCAGCTCAATCTGAACGAATGGTGCCAGATGCAAAGAGGAATTTAGGAATTGCTAAAGGGATTCTTCAAATCTAAAGAACAAGTTTGCGCCAATAAAGCTGGGAGGCTCTACGTGAATCTGCTGCCAAATCAGCAACACAAGCTGAAACAAAAGAAGAGGGAAAATTAAAAATATTACCAGAAGGTGTGCAAGTTGAAGCCAACGCTTGTCTCTGGATGCCACTACAGCATTAGTAGTTGGATTAAATACAGTGCTCCACTTGGCCAAGTGTTCAATGGCTTTCAAGCACATGCGTTTGGAAAACGTCCATGCTTTCTTGGCTGCTGCACTTTCACTTTATAAGCTAGCAGCTAATTGGCTAACTTATTGGGATAATACTGACACGTATCTACTAAAAACAAAAGGGTAAATAGAATAAATCCAATTACTGTAGGTGAAAAGTACATTGGAGGGGTGTTTTTAGAACTTTTTGTGCATTCTTATTTTTATCTTGAGTCAAATACTATGCAGTAATCATGTTCTGTGAGGTTAGAATATTGGTGTACAAAGTAAAGCATTCATAGAATTTAGGGAAGTTCTGAAGCTTTTAAAATATTTGTGCTTTTTAATTGGAAATGTTTATATCTAAACTAAAGGTAGCATCTTAATAAGCTGTAACTATTGAAGACTAGCCGGCAACTCAAAATCAAGAAAAAATATGCAAATTTCCAGTTAGTTTCACTGAAACCTGAGTGTTTGCAAACAGCAAGCTGTAATTATTTTTGAAAATTATGACTTATTATGAGCACACGGCTTGTAAAACTGTATTCTTGGCCATGCACATTTTTTTGTACCCAACATGTTTTGTGCCAACCCCATGTTTATGATTTAATCTACTGGACTTTAGAAATGAAGACAGGCAGTTTTGGAGCAGCTTTTAATAACTATTTATCATCTGTGAGGGTAATGTCATCTGTGACTCATGTGAGGAAATTGATAAACCCCGCTTAACGTTTAAATAAATTTGGTCGACTCTCATGCAAATGTTGTTCATCAACTAGTCTCCAACAGTCCCAGCCCAGTTATATACAACCTTAACATACCACAGTACCATTGTCACACCCTTACACAAATGAACCAATCAAGGTAGTGGTACAACAGCTCCTGTGTTGCTTAAAAGACAAAATGGCTGGTTGAAAAATGTCTAACGATTTTGGTAGTTTTCAAGAGCTACATAAATTAGCCCTAAATGAAAAAGATTGTTGGCCACCACAGCCAACTGACATCAGAAAGTGCAAAATAAGCTATAATTCAGTCAATGTTATTAATATTGTGCTAAAACTATAGTGCGACATCTTACAATATTGTATAAAATGGCACAATTTGTTATCTTTAGGGTTTTACCAAAATGGCTACAACTCTGTGTTTTTCAACATATAAGATGATCTTAGTCTAAAATTCTGGTTATGAAAGATGGCGGACGATATGCATTCCTTCAAGGAATGCTAGGCCTTTAATTTTTCTAGAAATGGCACTTCTTCAGCATGTCAACTGTTGTCCTTGTCTTAAAGTGTTTATAAAATTGTTCGAAAACCATTAAACTGAAGCATAAAACTCTTATTTTCCATGTTCCTAAAATGTAACTGAAATGTTTTTGCCCTTAAGAACTCTCACTGCTGTCGACTGAAACAGGCTCCTTTCTGACTCATGTTCACTGTCAAGAAATCATCGTCTGCAGTTGTGGCCTGACCTGACATGACATATGGTGTGTTCAAACGGAACCATCTGGAAAACCTTTGCTTTACAGAAAGAAACAAACAGAAAAAAAGACAAACTGATTAAACAACTGCCTGAACCAGGCCAAATTCCACCAGTCAGAACGCTAAAGTAAAGCCTCTTGATAAAAATTAAACCTTTATAAAGACTAAAGCATGGAGACAGAGCTGCAGTATCTTTAGTGTCATTCATCAGCTTGTCCTCAGGTTATATGTGAGTGTTCCCTGTCATCTGTTGGGCATTTGACACTGTGATCTTTGGCATCATTTATTCCTCATCTTCCATTGGAGAAACTCTAATAACTTCTAAAGTTGCTGCTCTAGTTTGTTGTGTGTGCCTGTGGCAGGAGGTGGAAGTAATCTCATTAAAAAAAAAAAAGTTTTAAAAACAGCTGACATTGATTCAAGGATTTTCCACATGGTATATAATTGTAAACAGTATGCAAAAAAAGAGTGTTGCATAACGTAGATACAGTCACTGCACTGCATGCTGGGAAAACTACAGGACCATGGCAGTGTCTGTCCCAAACCAGTTCGATAACTTTAATGTTTCAGGAAACTTTATGTTTAATGTTCTTTATGTTTTTTTTTTAGGCTCAACCTTTGACTTAAACCTGATTTGTTCTTTTATTGAAAACTAATCAAGTGGCACTATTATTAAATATGAAAGCTAGTGTTTAAGGGACTTGGCTGATATGACAAGAATGAGTCTGACAGGATCATGGCTTTGTTTGTTATCCATGTCATACCCCAGACACATGACCCCTTTAAGTCTGGCTGGTCATTCAGCCAAGTCCTCCTGACTTCTAATCCCTGCCTGTCCCTCCTTAATCTGATCTGTGATGGATTACCAGGGCAAACACCAACAGCGTATGTCTTCATGTGTTCACTATGTCGTCTACTAAGGACATTTCATCAAGCCAATGAGCCGCCGATCTCTGATCTACAGTAGATTTTGTGTGACCCGTCCCTGTTTCTGCACAAATCTTAAGAGTGAGGTACAAATACAAAGCAAGCAACTAGCAATCTTGTTAAACTGACCTCTAAATGCTGAAAATACGAAAAACAAACTGATGAAAGTGAGAGTAAAATTATAGCAGATACCGTACGCTCAGTGCATGTTTTGATGAATGGATTTTTCCATCAGGAATGAGCTTTGTAAATCAAACGACAAATGTTTTCCTTCTTTTACTGTCAAAAATGAGGAATTGATATTTAAAAAAAAATATTTTTTATATGTAAAACAGTAAAACAATAAAATTGCTGGAAAATCAAAAGGCAATTTAACATCTATTTTCCCATATTTTGACACTGGAAAGCAAGAGCGCCACAAAGATCCATTTAAAAAATGAAATAACCCTGTCAGTGTTGGAGGGAAAAGGATTTCAGCTTCGTTCAGACATTCAGGGGCTGAGACTAACAAAAAAAAGAATCTAGAGACAAAATGACTGCAGAAAACTTGGTCAAGTTAGCTTCCGATTCCCAGCTTCAGGTTCGTCAGTTAGATAAAGGGTCATTTCACAGACCTTTTGACTTTTGGACAACCTTAGAGCAGCTCTGGTTCAAAATCTAAAATAGCTTTACTCGTCAAACCTTGTCTAAGCTATTCTACACTGGATACAAATTTGTGATTTCTAAAAAATACATTTGTAAAAGTTTTAAAAAGAGGGTTTCAATGTTCACACCTAATAGAAAAATAGATATCAGAAATGACTATCTGTTTTGAAGAGTGTCCAATGTCTGTAAAATGTCCAATCCAGATTCCAGATGAAGCTGTGTTAAGTGGTTTCTGCATTGACTGAAAAGCTTCCTGTAAAAGTTCAACAGCCTGCTTCAGAGAGAGGGTTGCTATATAACTGACTGTATTGTTCACATATAAATGAAGTCTGGCTGGATATAGTCCTAGTTCTAAATCATATATAAAAATAGAAATAATGTAAGTGGTTCCATGGAATAATGGATTTACTTTTTTTTTTTTTTAAGGTTGGGTCCTACAAGATGGTACCCAGGCCACCCTTACAGAATTTGCCAGATATATTTAGACATACAAAAACAGATCAATTTGGTGGTACCATTACAGCTTATTGAAAGCTTCACTTGTCATGAAAAGTGATTAGGTGAAAAGCAGTTGTCTAACGTGTATCTGCATGCCTTTAGTATGTGATAAAGTAAAAAAAAAAAATTAAAAAGAAATTATTTTCTTATTTTAGAAAGATAAGCTTACATTGGTATGGACAGATTTGTTGGTACCCTTAAAGAGACTTTTAGTCATGTTTCAAACTGAACGTTTGACCTAATTACGCAGGTGCATTCAGCCTTTAAAGGGTTGTTCACACTAAACATGGTCTGGAGAAAGCAAAGGTAGCATCTCACTAGGTTGTCTAATTGCTGAACAGCATTCGTGACAGAGCCTCCTGACTGTATTAGGACATTCACGGTGGTTTTCAACTTCCTCTTGTGAGTTCTAAGAGACTTGCAGTCCTGTCACTTGAACAGAGTTTTCAAAACATTTGTAGGACAACTTCTGTCTCAAAACTGTGACCGAGTTGTTGATGGCATCTGCAACCCATCTCAAGAAGGTTTGAGGTGTATTTTGACACCTGCAGGGGAGATCACCTTTGACAGAAAACATGCCTAAGACTAAAAACCACACTGATGATAAATAATAATTATTAAAAAATTGATTCAAATCTCCCTGTCTTCATTTCTAGGGTATACTCCAGTAGAATAAACGTGGTGGCAAGATGGGTACAATGTGGGCATCCAAAACCTGGCAACTTTTCCACAATTTTAATTTACTAACTGATCACTAACTAACAGCGGCAGCCTAGTGAGACACTACCTAAAAATTAGAGCTGTCTGAGGAGTTCAGAAAGAAGATTACAGATATTTGTGTTAAAGGTAAAGCTTACAAGACCATCTCCAAGCAGCTCCATGTTCCTCTGACCACAGCTGCCAATATGATTAAATCAAATCAAATCTAATCAAATCATTTCTAAAGTGCAGTACATTTACAAAGCAACCCAGTCTTAAAACACAGAAGGACAATAGTTTTACATACACGTACAGACACACACACTGGATAATGTGAGCAATTACAAAATGCATGTTGACAAGACCCAAAGTGTGTGGGAGAAGTTTCTGGGACTGATGAGACCAAACAGCAGCTTTTGGTTTCGACACATCAGGTGCTTTTTGTCTTTTTAATTATTGGGAAAGGATACTAACAAATCTATCTGCTGTTTACTTTTGTACAATTCAGATTTCTTAGTGCAAGTGAATGGAGCATGAAAACGGCATATCTCCAATGTCTTTACAGAACCCCTTCCTTGTATTACGCACATTTGCACAGTTGCAAAGTGCATCAAACAGCATCGTAAAGAGCTGAGACAGGCATGTTTATTCGTTAAACAAAACTCACTGAGACAAAAATAAAAGCCTGAAAGGAAAAAGAAACAACAGACAACTGTTCATAGATGCTAATGGCGTGCTAACATCTGAAAGTCAAAGGCAGAAAATACTTCATGACATGTGCCATATACCAACAAGGCCAGCAGAAAATACATTCAGTGACATGCAGTCACACCACATCAATATTAATATCTTGGCACATTTAAATGACACAAAATTATGTGATATAAATGAGCTAATAGTGTACTTTGAGTTTCATCGCTGGGAAATTCTTAGTTCATGGTTTGCCACTCATCACCTGCACTTTTTGGCTGTGGAGACTCATGCTTAGTTCATGGTTAAGTAACCATTAACTAATGGTAAACAAGACAGCACTTTTTATTCTGAGCTCCATCAATGCGATATGACGTTCTTACAAGGTACTTACAGGGGTACTTTCAGAGTAATTACAGTGTACTTACTGAGTAGAGAGTTCACATTCTTAATGTGTATTTATTGGGGATGTACTGATGTTTCAGGGTACTTATAAGGGTACTTTATTAGGGACCCACAGAGTACCTACAAGGTACTTGATACTTTGTACTTCCAGTTTTCGTAAGGGTTACTAATAGAGGTACTTACCGAGTAGCTACATGGTACTTCCAGGGGTATATACTGAGTACTTATAAGGGTACTAACTGTCTACGTACAGGAGGTTCTTAAAGAGTACCTACAGCATACTTACAGGTCAAGTCAAATGTATTTATATAACATCTTTTAGCAACAAGGCGATACAAAGTGCTTTACAACATGTGAAAACAAGAATACAGAGTCAAAACACACACAACAATATCTAAAATATGAGCTGGAAGTCTAAATGAAATTTAAGATAATCTAAATGAAATCATGAAACTAAACATATCTAAAATATGAGACACTAAATGTGTACTTAATTAGTACTTATAAGGTCCCCACATGGTACTTAATGACTACTTTTGGGGTTACCCACAAAGTACCTAAAGGGTACTTACAGAGAACATATTGGGTACTTGTACAATTATTACATGGTAATTATTGGGTACTTTTAGGGGTATTTTCGCTAACTTACAATGTACTTACCAATTACTTACAGGGTATTTACTAATCACATACAGAAGATTCACATAAGATTTTCAGGGTACTCTGTAAGCACAACCATAACTACTCTCCAAAATACCCTGTAAGTACTCAGCATATACCCCCATAAGTACAATGTATGCTTTTGTTAAGTCCCCATAAGTATCCCTAATAGTACCCAATCAGTAACCTTTAGGTACTGTGTATATACCCAGTATTTCCATGGTAAGTACACGACAGGTACTTTGTGGGTACCCTTGTACATACCCAATTACAACCCTAGAAGTGCTCAGTAAGTACCTTGTATGTGCTCTGTAAAATAAAGGGTTGTCTTGTTCATCATTAGTTCATGGTTAGTTCATCATTTACAAAGCAGGGTTCTGCGTTCCTTATTAGCAAATGCTACTGAAATTTCTGTACTATTCTGTCATTATTACCACTTTTTTATGATAATGCAGTTTATAGAGTGTTTACATGACTTCCCAAAGTTCGATTTTGCTGAACTGGAAACAAACCCTGGGTTATACTGCTAAATCTTCAATACAAATATTTCTCCTGGAAGGAAAAGTAATCAGAACTTGTTCATTCTTGAATTCAAAGGCAGCGACAGTTTGACTTTTGAATGCCACTAAAGATGCGAAAATAGGAGCAGTTCTCATTGGCATCTCTGCTCCTGTAGTGGGCCACATGCGATTTAGTGTTTATCTGGATTTCATAAGTGAGAGGGAGCGAGCAGAGGCTCACTGCTTCTCCTAACACAGCCAAGAGCAGCAGAGTGTACGTGGGAGTGCATCTGTGAGGCTCTGTGAATCAACTCATCAAACTCACACAGACCGTTTCCTCTCTGCTTTCTGGCATTTTAAGATCAAATTTTGATAAAAGACACTAGATTTTTTTTTTTGAACAGATGAATAGTGATACCCTGTAGCTGCACATCTGAGAGTAAAAATATGTGATAGGTAAAGCCAGACCCCTGCTAGGATGCTACAAACAGCTGACAAGCTAATGGAATTAAAAGATTAAAGAATCAAGAAACCCTTGGTCCTTATCTTATCTCCAAATGGACATATAGAAACACCTAGATAAGTGGTACATGGTATAAACTAGTCCAAGTGTCAGTCTGTGTTCACAATACAAGACTATTTTTCTGTGAAAGCCCCAATTCAGTAGCTGTATTTTAGTGAGAAAAAAGCGAAGAGCAGAGATGTGTACTCACCGATTTTTTTGCTTTGTGTGTCCTGAAGCAGCAGAGTGTGTTTGAAAGGTAGAGCTCCCTCTCAGACTGTACACATCACCAAGCCTGAGGCTGTGTGAGAAGATTGTGTAGGCTGAGAGAGAGAGCTTCAGATTGGCTGGGAGGATCCCCCTCCCCCCCTTCTGTGCCTTTATCTGGTCCCTGTGAGTCCGTCACAGAGCTCAGCCGTGTCCCAAAAATACCACTGACAAACAATTATTTCATAAAAGCATCACACACATGCACAAACATAACTACTTCTGGGTTGGCTAAAGTTGATTAAGCTGTGGCGTCCATCTCGAATTGCATTGACTCCAAGAGTTAGTTTAATTTAAGTTTATCCGGTGGTTCATGACATTTTGCTAACAGTTAACTCCAACGTTTATTGTCAACATTTTAGGTAAAGGTATTGTGCAATGTGAGGCACTCAAAGTATGTGTGGGGATGATGCTCTGTTACTACCACACCAAATTTTAGCTCTGTCTTTAAAATGGGCATCGTTAGAGCCAATTGTGTCTTTTCTAAGGGCAGTTGAAGCATTTTTAGGCAGTTACTGCCTGAAATTCCAACATCCATCAAACTTTATTTTCTAAAGCCCAATAGGAATTTGTAACTTCAATTTGTAATAAACTACGTTGAGAAAATACAGATGTTTTGATGCATAATCTATAAAAGAAGAAGAAGAACCAAGACCAAAAGAAATGTTAAAGTTGCTGCCAATGGGTCTTTAGGGTTTTGTTTTGTTTTGTTTTTTTTTTTCAATTTTCATATACTGTATGACATACCACTGCCAAAAGTCCTAAAATAGTAGTAATTTGTGTGTGTGTGTGTTTTGTATAGTTTTCTAAATCTGCAGGAGTAGTGAATCAAAAATACTGACAGAAACAAAGATTAAAAGCCAAATAATAACATGGGTGCTACACTGACTATGCATTGTCGCTCTTATCAAATCAAAATAAAATACATATAAATGATTTGATAAATGCTCAAATCAAATGAAAATAACATGGTGCCCTTATTTGTAAGGAAAATGTATTTGTGAGTTGAGCAGCAGAGTTGAACATGTGGGTTGGGCCCTTGAAATACTTGCCAAATCTTCTCTGCCAATTCCAAATAGCTTATTCTGCTATTGACTCTTGTTTGGTGTTTATTGGACCGGATGATTAAAGCCTAAAGAAACCAGACATATTGAAAATGTACAAATTTATTATTTTAACAAACTGGGGCCGTAGTAGCATGTGGAAGAACCATACACAGCCACAACAGCCTGCCACCTCCTCCTCATGCTGCTCACCAGCTTGGTGCTACACTGCTGTGGGATGGCATTCAATTCATCAACCAGCATTTGTCGTAAATGCTGCTGGTTGCTCATATGTGCGGACAATCAGTGTGTGTGTATGTATATATATATATATATATATATATATATATATATATATATATATATATATATATACACTTGCACACCCAAATGCATGCAAATGTTATGTATTTCACATGGAACTGTATTTCTGTATAGTAGGCTCTCTGTTCTGTCTCCCAAAGAAGCAAATTTGGAATGTTGTTGCCATAGCAACAGCAACCTCCACAAATGATGCTTTTTTTTAAGTATTGCAGAGGAAATCCAAGTGTAAAGCAGCATTTCTTAACATGAGATGGTTGCACAGATGGTACACATGTTTGATTTTGTCGGCTCTCCTTCCTGATGCAACCTTTTTTTTATTTATCTGGCCTTGTGACCAGCACTGGCCCATTCCAGCTAGAACTGAACATGTGCAGAAGAAGCACAGTGCAAATATTGGACAAAGTATGCTGGATATTGAGCTGCCAGGGAGGATGAAAAGAGGAAGACCACAGAGAAAGTTCATGGATGCAGGGGAGGAGGCTTTGCAGGGAGTCGGTGTAACAGAGGAGGATGCTGGGATGGGGGCAGATGGAGGAAGATAATCTACTGTGGTGACCACTAAAGGAGGCCGCCAAAAAAAGAAGAAGAGGTTGGATAGACTGACAAGCTCACAGAAGCCCAGATACACTAATGATTTGAGTATCTTTACCAAGCACAATTTCAGACTTTGCGTGTCCATCTACTTCATGAAGCCCACACAAAGTGAACTTTTCTGACTCTTAACCAAAGAGCATTTGTCTGTTCTGGTGCAGTTTGTACACATTTAAATGCAATATTGTGTAGCATTTAGAGGAAACCCCCCCATATGTAAATAACTGTTGGGGCAAACGGTGCATGTTTCTCAAATCTCAGCACTGTTTGCAGCATGGGTTTAGTGTAAAATCTTTGCCACCTCCTGAAAGCTGGTAGAATCAGTGAGGACATACAGTGATCTATTGCACTACTGCCTTCACAAAAAGAAGGCAGGCATGTCAGGAAAAATATTATTAATCATCTCTTTTATCAGTGAATGTCAAAAAGTAAAAAATCCTGTTGTTGCTGTTTTATTAATCCTGCAATATTAAGACTACTACTACCACTAATAATAATATTATTATTATTATTATTATTAATAATAATAAAAATAACTAGAATGGCAAGCAGTTATGATTGAGGCTCAAGCCCCTGATGGACCTGCGGGAAAATCTTGAAGCCAAATGTCTGGAATCATTCAAGGAATGGGTTTTGAAAATTCGAGCTCTGCAGAGCCAAAAGTCTTTTGGTGATTAAAAAAAAAAAATTGTTTAATCAAATTTGGTTTACTGATCACAAGCAACACCTACTTTCGTCAATCATTATTACATTCCTGTGCAGGAGTTAGGATGTCTTCCTGAACAAGTTTCTTTGTTTGGTGCACATCTGTCCAATCACTGCACTCTGTTGGCAGCTAATACCGTTGGTACATTTACTCAGGAAAGAGTTTCTGGATATCAGTCAATATAGTGAAGATATGCTGATTTTCCCATTTTGTCAGCTAAGGCGTAACACTTCCATGAGCTTGATTTGCTCATTTTTTGAAATCCCAACTTTATTTTCAGTACCATTTTTTGGCTGGCTCTGTAGATGTTAAATGGAAAGTTTAACGCAGATTAAGTTTAGGAGGAGCATTCAAGACATAATCATACTTGGCAAAAGACTAAATCATTGAAGGATTACAGTGATATAAAGCTTTTCTTTGTGTGACGCACAGTTTAGGATTTAGAGACCAAACTGTGTTGACCTTTAACAAAGTGCTACATGTAGATGGATGTGTGTGTTCTTTTTGTTTCTAAGTAGCAGTGTAGCAGGTATTGATGGTAGAGACACAAAGGTTTAGCCAATTTCCAAAAATGTTCAAGGTTGGACTTCAAATTACACAATAAGTTAGTGTCGACAAAATGTCTGGAATCATCCAATTAACACGTCTCTGCAGTACAAAAGTGTGCTTTTTCATGAACTTTTAATCAAAATTTGTTTTTGACCATACTTTAACCAATCATTGCGATATTAATATGCAAGACTCAGGGTTGTTACCTGAACATGGGACTTTATTTTGGTACATACCTATCCAGCCATTGTTGTGATAAAAACAATATTACATTATACATTGATTTATAGCCCCATAGTATTTGACAGTTGTGATTTTTAGTACATTTACTCATATAGGGGTTTTCACCTGGAGTTATGAAGTACATGTTGATAGCAGGTAATATACAGTAGCTGAGATATCTTAATTTTTCTATTTTGCCAGCAAACAAATACAACTTGTGTAAGTATAACTTCATTTTTGTTAAATTCAAAATTTTCTCTCAGCAGCTTTTCTTCAGCTTGCTCTATAAATGATTGATGCAGATTGCACTTGAACCCTAGGAGTTGTAAAAATTTACTTTTGCAGTTTTGCACTAAAAGCCTTACACCCTCAAGACATAGCTATATTTAAAAAAAAGACTCAAAGCGATACAAGCATTATCCTAACATAAAGATTTTGTGTGTGAGGCCAAAACGTGTTCATCTTTATAAAAGCCCCACCAGCAGATGGACCAGTGTAATTCTTTGTCTCCTTTAACAATTTTTAAACTAATATAAGTCTCCATTGAAGGAAGAAGCCCAGAAAGCCCTAAAGGCATATATTGGCACTAAACAACAACAACAAAAAAATCATTAAAAATAGAGCGTCGCAGCTGCTTACCCTTGCTTACCCTCCACAGGCTTGCACCCTGAATAATAATAAACCTCTCTCAAGCTATTGTTGTTAAAGGTATTTTCTGCTCCACTTGTGCATGCTTCAATATCCCCTCATGTAACTGTATACACGTGTCTCTGGTGTGTCCAACAAGCTTTCCCATCATTACCAGTTTCCAACATGCCCTCTAAGTGTCACTAACAGACTAAAGCCTTTAGAAACGTACCGAATACGTTTGTTCGTTCATTATTGCTACATCTAAGGAGTTGCATGGAAAAGGTTGAATGTCACGTTTTTGTGCCTACCCACCATTCGTACGAGAGGATCCACATCTACAATGTGGCACTGCTGGTGAGGTAACCCATGGGAGAGAGTTGGTTGGGTGTTGGAAGTCAAAAATGTTAGATATTGTCTTGATGTTAGATGTCTGATAGTTTTCAAGCTTCGGTCACGTTATAGACAGCACACAGCATGTTTCTTCACCTTAACTCACACCATGTGCTTTCACTAAGAGCCTTCAGTGGATGGAAGATGATTCTACAGGCCAAATCAAAGTATGAATTGTATGTCTGTCCCCACTACAGTTCTCCTTAAGCCTGAATCCCACCCAAAAACATTAGCTGGACAGAACACACAGTTCTTATGAACTGATTATAATAAATTGAATTTTCCTAATGTGAACTGAATTGTGTATGGTTGGGCTTTGTTTTATTTGCCTCTTTGTAAAGTACCTTGAAATGAGACGTCTGTTTCTAATCAAAGCTAAACTGGATTAAATCTCTTCCATTTACATCATATGGATGTAGGCATTATCAGTCAACTTTTGCTCTACTTCTGTCTAAGAACTCGATAGCTTGTGTCTGAAAAATGAAAGTATATTAGAGCGATGATATGTTCACGTGTTAGCTTGGTGTCATTAGGTTTTTCAGCTGATTGACGCTCTCTTAACCTTCCCGTAGCCTTTGGGTCAAACAAAAGCAGATTAGCTGGACATAACACACATTTTTCTGAACTGCTTATAGTTTGGGTCAAACTGACACGAAGTTACAAGGGCTTCTCTACCTCTCTCTATCTCTGCCTCTCTCTCTTTTGAGGGTTAGGAGCCCTGCTGTCGGGGGTTCACACTACGCCTGTCGCCATAAACGATAACTCAATTAATCGCAAGTTAAAAAAATGAGGTCGATAAGTTTCATTTATCTGCATTATCATTCCTTTGTGTCTCTCTCTCTTTCTACTGAAGACACTGGATGACAAAAGGCTGAGCACCGGTGCTCTTCACTGACTCCCTCCTTTTCTCTTAGCGTTAGGGAGGTGTGGCCTATCGTGTCAGGTAGCCAGCCGAGGTGCCTCAGCTTGTACCTTTTTAACAGTAGCCCCCTCCAGGAGTTAGCAAGCTAAAGAAACGCTGTTTGATATTGGGGGAAAAAAAGAAATGGGATTGGTTTCAAAGTTGAAGTAACAGCAGCGGTGTGGGAGCACTTCGGATTCAAACCAAATGACCGAGGTGAACCGCTGAACCTTTGAGAGCCGGTACGTCGCCGTATGCTTTTTTTAGTTTGCACTTTTTGTTTATAAAACTGGCAGTTTTGTCCATCTTCTCTATATAAAATGAATGATTATTACTTTTTGAAAGGCAGTTTAGTTTACGGACTTAATAATTCGTACTGATTTGGTTGAATGTTTTATTTATTTGCCTCCTGGACAATATTTATTTATTTATATATTTATTTATTTCCGCTTTTTATTCAAGTGCATTTTTTGTTAACGGAGACTGAGAGTCCATTTTGTTTTTGTTTTCGGTTGTTTTGTTTATTTTGTTATCCAGTTCCAGTGCCAAGTGTTCTGTTACAAGTAAAGTTTATTAATCTTTGAGAGGATGTACTTAGGATGCATTATTATGTTATTATCATTACATTAGTTTAAAACGGCCTCCAAACGATATTATTGTTTATCGCAATAATTTCTGAGACAATTAATCATCCAGCAAAATTTGTTATCGTGACAGGCCTAGTTCACACAACACACTCTACAATTCACAACAGTACCTGTTTCATTCATTTACTGTGCAGCCATTTCTAACATTTCATTTATTATCGCCCGCTCTCGTTCTCATCAACACACCAGCATTACTCTTGTGCTGATGATCTGGCAGTCCTGTTCCTATGGCAACAACTGAAGTGAAGTGGGGTGATTTGGCTGCCGGAGTCTAAAGATAGAAGCCTCAGAAAAGCAACGGTTGTGCACACCACAATCACCGTTTCCGACAAAGAAAAGAGGAAAAAAAACAGCAAGACATGACAGAGGATGAAGTGACACACAATGAGAGGATGATAGGTTTTTGTTACAACTGTCACTGTCTCTGTAGAGTTTGTCTTCAGGAACAAACAGCGAGACATCACTTTAGTTTTTTGCCAAGAAACACATTTGTTACAACTACAAACTAAAAACAGGGCAAAGCTGTGGGCCTGGATGGTTTCCATCTCGATCAGGTGTACTTCCTTCGATACAAACTGCTGTGGTTGTTTCAGGTGGATGTGTTTCAAACCTCGGCCCACTACTTTTCCAAAGAGAGTGACTATGCCCTCTTCTGGTGGTGTTACCTCAGCCACTTTGAACACTCTGAGCAAGACAAATATCCTCCTTTTAGCGTTTACACCGTCATAATTGTTGTGTTTATTATAGATCATTACCTGCCTCAGTGTTTCCTCTGATTCAAATGTATTCCACGATTTTAGAAAGTCCATGTGTCAAACTAACAGACCAAAATCACAATAATAATATTTATCATCATTTATTAGGGCTCCATTATCACTACTCCAGATGTTTTTAAAATCTGTTTATATATTCTTCTCCACATCCATACATTTGAAAAAAATCTGAAATACTCAAACCATATCACTAGGTGGCAAGAATGTTTATGTTACAATGTTTAAACACACACACACACTATTTACAGGACGTAACATAGACTGCAGATACACCTAACACCTGCAGAACAATGTAATGCTATAAATCTGCATGAAACTGCTCACCAAAAAGATGTATATCAGCAAATTTTAAATGTTTTGGTTCTGTTCTGTTTCTTTTTTAATGATGTAACATTGATTCATTTAATAAAATTGTCATGATGTGGGGTGGAGGAAGCGAACCCGGAGCGCAGACTCATATTAAAGGAAACTAATTTATTAATTGAAGAACAAACAAAATAAAAGGCTGACTTGGCAGCAAACAAATAAAAACAAACTAACACAAGAACGAAAATACGAACAGGACCAGGACCGGGAACAGGCAGGATGGAAACTAACAGTGAAAAAACAAACAATAGACAATGGACCAGCGAGGTATGGAGAGAAATGACCGGGTTTTAAAGACTGGGGATAACGAGGTGAGTGGGAACAGGTGGAATGATTGCTGAGTCGGGACAGGTGAAGATGGGCGTGTCTGACAGAGAAGTGAATGACTGGGGGAGAGTGAAAATGAACATGAAACATGAGACAAAAACGAAAAGTACAACCAAATAACACAAAAGAAACAAAACAAAAACCAAATAACTAAAATCAAAGTAAAACAAAAACAAAACCCAGAAAAAAGCCAAATCACCACAAAAATAAATCAATTTAGGATTTGATTTCTTTATTTTTATGTTTATGTAATTTATTAAACCACAAAGAAAATGACTGCATGCTGTGTTTTATGAGCTGTCACAATGCTGGAAATAAATGATAAATGTGTGTTTTGTATGTCAGAAAACCTGCCATGTTGTTTGTTTTGCTGTGATCTGATTCTGAACAGGGTACCATGGCGGTACAAAGGTTAGAGCCTGTTCCTTCACAGTAAATGACCTATTGGGTTGGAGGTTCAAAACCCACCTGTGGCTTTTTTTTTCCCCCACGTACTCCAATATTTTGCTTGAACCCCATGAGCACACCGAGTGCGGAGAAAGGTTTGATTACAAAGTGTTGAGAACAGGGCCGTAGTCAGACTTTAAAAAATACTGAGGTCAACCACTCATTATCCCCCTGCTCATCAGTTACAACGAAGACCAAAACCTAATTAAAATAGAAACATTTATTTAAAACAAGTGACTTGAATGTGTATATGACATGTATTTGTGCGTGTTTGTAAATTCATGGGGTGCGATGTCACCTTAAGCAACAGAGGACTCAGGGCACAACCATGATGACTCACTGAAATGACATGAATTAGTTTTTATGAACGTTGATTGTTCACGCTGCACAAACACATTCAGAAAAGATTTTAGCATAGATTTGACCTTTTTATCAAATACCAGTGAGGTGATGTAGTTTTGGAGCTGGACCAGTTCTAGTGTGGTCCGGATGCAAAAAAAAGTGCTGAAGTCCCCCTTTATTTAATTAAATTAAATTAAGGTTTCACAAATCACACACTTAGTTTTAAATATTCTGCAATCAGTGCAGAACATTTTGGTCCAGGTTTGAAGTGTCTAGGTGTTGTAGTTTTTTAACTAGAGTAGATTAAAGATGCTGAAGGTAGTGAGAAATTAGGTGGAATCGTCCTTTAGCCATTTTCCGAATCGGAAGCTGCAATCGGAAACTAACTTCAGCTTCGTGGAATTGAAGGAGAATATTTTTAGCAAGTTACCTCGGTTGTGTTTCACCGTAAGTGGCGCTCTTCTTCTTCTGGTCTTTATTTTAGCAGTCAGGTACGCAAAGCTGCGCTCTTCTTCGTTGACATTGAGTTTGGCTGCAGCTGCACACAGTTGCAGCGCCTCCTACAGTAAACTGGTGGAGCTACGCAGAGAACCACAATTTTTTATTATATACATAGCAGAAAAATACTGAGATCTGGACCTCAGTGTCCTCAATGGTAGCTACGGCCCTGGTTGAGAACCTACGAGTTGAAAGACCCCAGCTTTGTCTCTCTGCTTTCGTGACATAACTCTGAAATGCAAAACATAACAAATGGGACATTAGCAGTGATGGATGCTGGTGATATTTGTAGGGTGGGCTAATAGATGTATAATAAAACGCTGCAGTTTGGATTCCAACAACAGAAGCATCCAATTTGAAATAAAGAAAACCTGCTGTAAATTGACATTATGTTCTTTTTCATCACAAAGACAACCTTAAAACAAACCACCACCAAAACCAAGCTCACACAGAGCCTCTGTCAGTTGTCCAATACTTCATTCCCTTCATTAAGAGTTTCAGCTATAATCATTTCAGATTATTTTTTTCCAGTCAAACAGCTTTGAATAACACTGCACCACAATCAATCATTCTGTACCAGGCAATACAAGGGGCTGAACGAGGCTGTGAAAAGTAAGCCCTTTGGAAAGATTTTGGAATTTTCTTGAGACTATTTGGCACCAGTATTTATTGATCGACATCTATGGACTGACAAGACAAGAGGGTATCAGTGGTTTAGGGCTATCACTGTGCTAGCTTGTAAAACTTGACCAATGTCAAAGTGGACTTTAGGAGCTTCGAAATGAAATCAGAAGTGATCTGACAGTCCTTCTCTTGACGTTTCTTTTATCTCTGGTACGTAGTTGACTCGACAAATACAATATCCCGGACAGAAAAAAACTAATTATAAACCAGTAGATGAATTTATTCTTGTAGTATATTACTGTAATTGCAGGTCTAGAGTGATTTTGATCAGAATTATAGAAGATATCTTTTTTTTTAGCTTGCAAAGCAAACAGGTGGGCACATGCTGGTGCAGCTTCCTCTCCTCCACCTTCCTTGGTGACAGGGTTTACAGTTTTTAACATAAGATTACAGTATATTAAAAACTAGATCAATTTATTTAAAAGACTGAAAAGGAAAAAACAAAAATGACAAGAGGGTATCAGTACAAGAATGGACCAGCAGCTGAAAGTGGGCCAGCCTGTCTGGCCACACACTGTGCACTGTAAAAAATAAATAAATAAAAATGTCAGAAAGGGGCACTTAGTCGTCCAGAGGAAAAAGGGCAGGTGCTCTAGCACCACCTAGTGTCTGTCTGTACACATCTCTGCTTCCTTCCTACAGCTGGACTATGGTGATGTTGTTTATATGAACACCCTGGCCAACTCTCTGTACGCTGGATGTTGCTGTACCCCATACTCGCTGGTAAACTGGCTATCATTATCTACCCTCAGACTTCTACACTGGTATACCTAAATTTGCAAATCAGTTCACACAAAACTTGGGAAAAAAACCCAAAACCTTCACCTATTCTGCTTCATCTTCCTGGAATACGCTGAGGGAGAACTCAAATTATCCAGTTTGATCTCTCTGGGATGATTTAAACACATTTTAAAGAAAATGGAATAATCATCATTTCAAACCTGTTCTTGTTTTTAGGTTATGTTTAAACGATGCTCCCTTTTAAAAGTCAAGATAATGTTTATGATTATTGTGTTGTTATTTTTATGTTCTGTGTTACAGGTCTCTCTTGTAAATGAGACTACCTGTCTCAATAAAAGTAAATCATGTCTATGATTAGACCAAAACAGCTGTAACCTCATTATATCTCAATATAAAATTTCAGTTTAAAACTCTGACAAGAAAAGCAGGGGATGATATGCATTCCTTCAAGGAATTCTAGCAAAAAATCCTGACATTCTTTTCCTGAAATCTGCATAATTTTTACTTTTATTGAACAAATACTGAAGATAAAAATGCTGAGTCGACTGAAATGTTTGTATCCTCTAAACCTCAACAGGGTATTTTAGTTCTTTCATTTCAGCATGTAAGAAACTACTTTTTACATGTAGCATTTACAAATTATTCTAAGTTTTATCTGTATTTCAATCCTCAAATAGCTCCTGTGGTTCTTATTTAGCGTGAAAAGAGACAGGAAGTTCATTTTAACGGTTCTCCACCAGATGTCCCTATGTGTCTGAGTTGAGCGGCACAGAGAAGGCTGGAGCAGGGATGATTGGTAGATGGGAGGATTTAGATTCTGTCAGTGCAACATCCTTAGATATTATCCATCACAATATTAGATTTCTGTGCATGTGTTCGAGTGACAAATCTGAATCTCTGGAAAGTAAATTTAGACAGCTATAAACAGCATTAATTGCTTAATTTATAGATAACACATTTATTTATAAGATATTTTATACAGCTTCTAAAGTATCTTAAACAACCAGAATTTCACTTTTGCTATATATCTTTACAGATCAGTGTTGTTATCCATCCATATTTTTCATTTTGGCCAGGTCGGATCATGGGGGCAAAGGGAGGCCCAGACTTCCCTCTCCCCAGCCACTTGGGCCAGCTCCTCCGGGGGAACCCCAAGGCGTTCCCAGGCCAGCCGAGAAACATAGTCCCTCCATCATGCCCTGGTACATTCCTCTTAGCCTCCTCCCGGTGGGACGTGATTGGAACACCTCCCTAGGGAGGCGTCCAGGAGGCATCCTAATTAAATGCCCGAGCCACCTCAACTGGCTCCTCTCGATGTGGAGAAGCAGTGGCTGTACTCTTGAGTCTCTCCCGGATGACCGAGCTTCTCACCCTACCTCTAAGGGAGAGCCCAGACACTGTGAAGTTATATAAAATGTAAGACCATGAAGTTTCTTTCAGAGCCCAGAAACAATGTAAAGGACAGTAGTAGGTTGTAGAGAACATGTGATGAGATGACGTCATGAAATCCAGGAAGCAACTCTCCACGAGGAGAATGGAAAGCACTGACATGGAAAAATACCAGACTGGACTGATGTTTTGTTTTTCGAGTAACAAAAGTACACCGAACAGGAAGTTAGACTGAGACATAGGCTGAGTGCTCTGGACTTTGGTAAGCGTGTCCCTTTCAGCGCTGAAAGTGAATAAATTTGTTTGAGCATTAAGATGGCTATTTTTGACTCTCTGACTCCGTGCATCTTTCTGACCCCGTGTGAGGACAAAGAGCAGGAGTTTCAGGGTTTTGGGAGTTTTTATTTTGTCCTTGACAACACTCTGCAGAGAAAATTCATTTCAGCCGCTTGTATATGCGATCTTGTTCTTTCGGTCACTGCCCAAAGCTCGTCAGCATAGATGAGGGTAGGAACGTAGATCAATCGGTAAATTTTCACCACGACAGATCGGCACCGCGCCCATATCACTGTAGGTGCAGCACCAACCCGCCTGTCGATCTCTCGCTCCATATTTCCCCCATTCATGAACAAGACCCCGAAATACTAAAACTCCTCCACTTCGGGCAGGAACTCTTCCCTGACGAGGAGAAGGCACTCTACCCTCTTTCCCGGCTCAGGACCATGGTCTCGGATTTGGAGGCACTGATCCTCATCCAGTGTCATTACATGGAAAAAAACTTCAAAATTGATGGCAACAGTGGGAACAGAGGAGAAAGAAAAACATCTATGTTTAAAACTATTTCAGTAACTACTGAAATCCACTTGTCTGTTTTTGACTTTCAATAAGATCTGTTCAGTGGCTGGTGAGCTATTTTGCCAATAGATAGTAATCCTTGGATGTACATATACAACTGATTAACGTTTGAAGTCAATCCAATTCAAGATGGCTCAACGAATTTTACAAACATTGAGCTAAAATTATTTATGGTAGTAGCTGAGCATTGTTTTCAACTCATACTTTGAGCACAACACATTGTGCTGCATCTTTACTTGAGCCTTGGCATTAACTGTTGGAGTCAACCCTGTTTGTTTCTTAGCAAAATATCTTACATTAGGAACACTCTCAGACTGAAAAACCAACATTAAACTGAGGAGGGGCCCTCAGGTTCCATCTTTCTAACTCCAATATTTCAGCCTTGTTATGAATCTTAGCTCAAGAGCTATAAAAATGACTGTGTTTTTGCCATTTTTAACTTTGCAAAGGTTCCTTAGCTGCGACAACCATCTCCGAAGGTTAATCAGTTCTAAATGACAACTAACAGACAGACAAATGAACCCCCCCCCCCACACACACACACACACACACACACACACACACACACACACACACAGACACACACACAGACACACACAGATATGGACGAAACCAATATTGCCTTCAGCAGTGGGTGATAACAAATGGACAAAAACAAGACTTGATGCTTGAGTCAGCAGCGAGGAATCAACTGAAGGAGGGATATTATGATTAGCAGCTAAAGAGAAAAAAAAGGTGAAAGAGAAGCAGTCGATGTCTGGATGGAAGAGATATACTGTAAACTGAATAATGATATACACTGAAAACTGTTTTTTGACACTTTCCATTGTCAGTAATCTGAAACATTCCAGTAATTATTGGTGTAAGACAACAGAAAAAGCTGTTTGTAATCTCATCTGAGACCAATGAGCTGGAACAATTTGCATGTATTTAATCACACTAACTGAGGCTTAACCTTTGCAGCTGACAGCTGCTGAAGTGAAGAAGAACACTATTATCACGTGGACTGTTTTTACAGCACGCCATCTCCAATCAGCACTTGAGAGACTCAACTTTTAAATGGTCCATCCGTGTAGGTGAAAGGGTCTTGCTTTGAACATTACATCGCAGAACGTCAACGAACGGCTGCAAAATATTCAAGCCATATCACCCACCATCTTTAGTGTCAGAGTTTTAGGCTAAATGATGGAGTTGTAGCTGTTTTGGTTAAGTCTCGTAAATAAAATTGTGAGGTAAAATATCACTGGACCTTTTTCTGGGTTACCTTTCCTTTTTTCTAAATTAGGAGGTACCTGCTGTTTATTCGAGGAGAGGTTCTTGGAGTTACTAGAACACACGGAGGATTCTGCGAGAAAACAACGGGTAAATCTTAGGTTCAAAGTTAGCACATAAACATATATGGAGCAAGACTGTCACCGTGTGGTGTTCAACGGTCCCACAAAGACCAGTGGTTCAACTCAGCTGGGGCTTCAGTCAGCTGTGAGGATTTGCAGGTGATGGTAGAACCCTGCAGATGAAACGGTTAGTGTAAAAACACAACAGGTGAACAGAAAACTGGAATCCTGACAAACTTACAGTTTTCTCTCAGAACTCAGCCCAATCAGTCATAGACTTTTGTTACCATATATTTTAGCTCAATTTTTTTCTTCAAAAATGAAAGGGCTTTTTAACTTGTCATATCTCCTACACAAAACACTGTAGCAAAGATTTAAAAAAACCACATGTTTGACCATTAGAGCTTCCTACTGCTCGAGGAATAAGGGTTTTTAAGATCTGACTTAGTCTTCGCCTGTCAATTGTTTGTTTGAGGGTTACTTTGTAGTCTGTGTTTGTGTCTGCCTCCCATAAAGTTGGCAGTAAGGGAGTAAGAGACACAGGTGTGTGGTTACCATGGTGATCATAATGATTCACTGGAAGCAGCTTCAACATAGCCTACAGTTCAGACACCAAAATGTTGTCATTTTTTTCTGATCTTTGGAGTCTAGGGCAGCAGCTGCCTTGGTACTGTTCAAAATATTTTCATTACTTTTCCTTAGTTTTTAGTAATTGTTTACATTAAACTTGTGTTCTCTGTTAGTTGTCTGTGTCTCTTTCCTGTCCTCTCTAATCCCAGGCACGTCCGCTCATCCTGAGCTTGGTTCTGGTTCTGCCGGAGGGTTCTATTTGTTCAAAGGGAGTCATTTCTTTCCATTGTCACCACACGCTGCTCAGAACGGCATATTGCGGCAAATTGAAGTTTAGACGCAACCTCTTGGCTTCCTTATCTTGTAATGTACTGATTCTGACTGTATTGTATTATTGGATTCAACTGACTTTTGGAATTGAGTTAGATTTATAGTTTGGAGTTGTTATTTCACCATATAGTGCCCTGAGGTGACTTTTGTTGTGAAAGGGTGCAATAAAAGAAAAGAAATGAATCAAACTTGTCGGACTCTTTTTTTTTTTTCAATCTTTACTTATAAATGCTTCATGTCAGTTTGTACCTCCAGCAAATCAATCTGTTACGTCTTTGGTTACCACTTACCTATACTTATTGGGCACACAAACAAGGTATCTGCCACTCATCTCATTGTGCTTGCAGTTTTTTTTTGTCACCCCACTAATCCCAGAATCTCCATTCAACTCCGACCAAGAACTGAGAAATATTCGCTGACCCACTTTGGGCCAAATGACGATAATTCCATTTGGCAGTGCTGATAATGTTTGTCACACTTTTTTAAGAGAAAGTGTAAGGAAGTGTGCGTACAGGAGAGAAAAACATCAGCTTTTCTGGAAGGAGAAAGTAAAGAATTATATTTGTGTGAAGCTAATGTTACATTAGTCATCTTTCATCTCAAAGGACAAATCTGGGGCACCAATAGGATAGAGTTTCGCTCAGTAGAGCATCACACCACGGTATCTAAAAGATCTGAACACCCTTACTTAATGTACAAAATTATTATAATGAGACCAAAGAAAAATAATAAAGCCTTTAAATAACGGGTTCCACTCTGAAGGACCTTAATTTCTTTTATCTCTGAAAACCACAGCTTAAGATATCATCATGGTTTTAGTGGCAGGTTAAGTAGTTTACGATGACACGTCTATGCAACGGTTTTAACTTTCTTCATCATTCTTATGCCCAAATTGCATCCTGCCATAAGTGCGCCTACAGGCAGTCTGTGGGGAAAAATTTGGCCTGGGAATAGAAATTCTACAAGTCTTGGGACTAATCAAAAACACAAGGGGCGAACCCCCCAGTATATACTCTATCAGTGGGACAAAAATGGTGGGGTATGTTACATAACGAGGGGTGACCACAGTCAATTACTCTGATCAGTAAACTTATTCTAATTGGTTGAAGAAAACTCTAATTTAAACAATACATTATATTCATGTACCATTCACACACTACTGTACAGCACTTTTTGAGCTTGAGCTTACAGAAGGCACTGCTTTAAAACAAAGGCTGTTTGCAGCAATTATCAAATAAAATTGACAACATCAGCTCACAAACACAGATAACTTCAAACCAGTTATTACACTTTTTTTTGGACATTTCAAGTAGCATTAGTCACTAATTAAACAGCATATCTGCTGATAAAAACGTGTTCCAAAAGAACTCAACAAACTTTTTTCTTTCTTTTGAATCCATCTTACCACTTTTTCAGTCGAGCTGGTCTTCTCCTGGCTCACAAGTTAAACCTCCTCAAAAGAGGACCCTTCCACACTACTTTAAATTATCTGGTCAGGTCTCAAAAGCAGCTTTATCAGGTTTGTTTACCAACTTTCGCACATCTGTGTTCAGAATATACTTCCCTCAGCGAAGAAAATGAGTTTTCACACATTTCTGTGAAGGCCCCAAACTTCAAGGGATGTTTTAATGCAGTACGGACCACTGGCATGGATTCTAAAATCCTGGTAGAGGTAGAAAAAAAGTTGCTGCGCAGTCTGTGTTTCAACATCGTGGACAGCTCGCAAACTTCCAAAACCCTAACAAGGAACAGTGAACTCCGACTCGTTCATTTCAGTTTTTGTTAAATCCAGTAATGGTTTCACTTTCCTAGAGTCCAGAAAGTCCCGCTGGGTCTGCTGTCAAAGCTTCCACACAGTTGGGATTCCTTTCATTGAAACGCACGGCCAACTCTCCAAGAATAGGGTCAAGAATCCAAAAAAGGAGGCCTATAGGCCTCTGTGAGCCATGTGTCTAAAACACGGCAGTTTGTGAACTTGGCTTTGACTTGTCAAAAACCATTCAACCAGGTTTACATCCCAAATCCAAAAGCACACTTATTCCCCTGTGACAGTCATGAAATGCTTTGAACAGTGGTTTTGGCTCGTGTAAGGCTCTGATGCAAACTAAATCAGTCAGACTGTGGATGGTCTTGCAGGGTTTCAGTGAAGTCTTCAGCGGTGTACTAAGAACGTGGTGGCTCCCCATTTTGGAGTGAGGTTGTGGTGGTTTGTAGCTGTGTCAGTGTATCAGGGTCCTGGGTGAAGTGGGAGGTAGTTGTGGCAGTGTAGCTATGGTGTGGGGCTGATGTGGGGCTGATGTGGGGCTCTGGCTTGGTTATCGAGAGTTCGAAGCAGGACTGGTCACAGTTCAGTAAAGCTTGGCCTCATGCCTAAGCTACATTGATTGAGACAAGGTACTTGTGGTGGTAGTAAGGGGCCTTAACATCATTTGGACCCTCGTTAGGAATAACTGGTCTGATGAAGTGTCAGCTGCAGGACTTTGTGTGTGAGGCTGCACTTTTTGGACTTAAGGTTTAATTTTAAAGCAATCATTCCACCAACTCTAATCGATAATCTTTTTTTTCTGCAGCTGGTTCCTGAAAGTCTTGACAAACAATCCACAATCTGATAAAAAATTGATGACTTTTACGTCGGCAGGTACCAAAAGCAGAGCAACAGCCAGCTTTATAAAGCCAGTATCAACTGGGCCGCAACTTCTGGCGACTAGTTGGCGAACAGCATTTGGAGAGAGCCTCCAAAATGTTTTGTGATGTTTGCAGCAAATCTCAATTCCTTCACTTGAGTCACTTGGCTCACAGTCTTATGGCTTGAATTTTAAACACATTCAAAAGGTTTACATGAGAAAGTTGTTGCAAGTATCTCACACCTATATTAGGAACGCTGGAGCTGTATTTTGCCACCAACACAAAACATCCCCAGATTGAAAACCCATGATGATAAACTAGAAGAACTCCTACAGCGCAAACCTCTACCAAACCCTCAAAATTCAGAAAGACTGCAACATAAAGTTTGCTTATTTTCTTGCAATACTGAGTCAAGTTCGAACCACCAGCTTTGTTTTCAACATTTGACACACAGTGAAGCCTTTAGCCTGAGTCCATAAAAAAAGGGCAGGTGGTACCTTAAGTCTTTCAGTGATACATATGGAAAGCACAATCTATGAGATTCCTCTATATTTTTCCTAACATATTAGGGCTACAGGGGAGCTGCTTCAATTAAAAAAATATATTACATAATATAAAAACCACATCTGTCTTATTGTAAGATTGGGGTTTGCATTCATTGTAACAGAAGGAATTCTAGAATTGTGGCACTCAAGATGGCTGCATGTTGGAGTAGCTCTGTTACATTCGTTCTGAGATCGTGCTTTTAAAAACTTTAAATTCTATTTTTTCTGGATGTAAATCACTCGTTTTGGATAATAATTTCTTCTTGTATCAAATGCTGTGCAGCTGGAAGGATTTTTTTTTACTGAAACCTTTTTACTTTTGGACACTTGTTATGATTCGTAACCATAACAAAGTGTTGTTGTTTTTTTTCTTTTTACAACCAACAGCAGCTGTTTAACATCTTCAGTGATCAGGGGTGGAAATTAGCACTTGAATTTGATCAACACACACGCCACTGTGGCGGGTTGGCAATTTGAACAGAAAAGGTGTTATTTGTCCTCCTGACATATAGGGGGCAGTAATGTGCTCGAGTTGCTGCTGTTACGTCGAGCCGCATTCCCCCATCAGATACGGTTCCCCCTGTGTCTCCGTAAATAATGACTTATCTATTAACAGAATTGTTTAGAGAGGCAAATATTTCTCATTAAAAAAACAAAAAAACATCATTCTTTTAAAAATAAAATGTGCTAATAATATCATAATACAGAGGAATAAACACAGGTAAGGAGTTGTTGGTAAATTATTTTTGTCCTGTGTTTTAGAGGGGGAATTGATTATTTCAGACGGCTGAAATATTTGGTTCCCCCCTGGTAACTTTTGCAAAAAAAGAACAAATGTCTCCAAA
>NC_051450.1:7147620-7158112 GCF_001649575.2 Kryptolebias marmoratus | reverse complement strand
ATTTTCTGTTTTTCAAGAGTAGTCAGCTTGTAGGGCACCACAACTGCTTCCACCTGCGTCGATCATCATCATCATCATATGAAATAACTTTTTGTCACAACAAAAAATAGTGGCTGGTAAAATATTTTGTCCCCCAGCCACTATGGCTGGTGAACAAAATTTTTAATTTCCACCCCTGTCAGTGATAAACGTGAAGAACCCCTGAAGTCCAGTCAATCCACCAGAGATAAAGGTCCCAGGAAGCAGCTCGCCATCAAAGCTGCCCGCAATAGCCCCCGGGCCACCCAGCCTCACAGGGAGATCCACCACTACCAGAAGTCCATCGAGCTGCTCATCCAGAAGCTGCCCTTCCAGCACCTGGTCGGGGAGATCGCCCAGGACTTCAAGACTGACCTGCGCTTCCAGAGTTCGGCCATCATGGCTCCGCAGGAGGCCAGCAAGGCTCACCTGGTGGGGCTCTTTGAGGACACCAGGACCGAGGACACATCGGGACAGACCACTACAAGAGATCCTTCCAGCCCACAGCCATCAGCATCTAAAACAACTCTTTAACAAAACCAGGATTATGAGCTACAACATTTAATTTCCCTTTGGGATTAAGAAAGTATTTTTGAGTTGAGTTTGAGTTGAAATATTACATTTGAAGTGTTTAAATAAAATAGTAGAATTTCACAAATTCATAAATCTCACATTGTAAACCATTTGTACAGAATTTACACAAGTTTATCTGCATGAATAACACACTGTGGAAATTTTAAATGGTTAACTTATCACAATAGATTAACTTGACTCAATGACACGTGACCCTCTCCTCGCTGACTGCTCTGTGGACTGACGCCAACTCAACCTGATACACGTCACTTTTGTTATATTGAATGTCAAAAAAGTGCACATTACATACCGCAGAGTTGGTGGAAATGCTCTTGCTAGTGAAATTTTCACTCACACAAAACACACTCGTGCCTGAAACGATTACATTTGTGTTATTTTTACCACACAGAAGAACATAACCCTTGGAGCGGCAGTGGCTCAGAAGGTAGGGCTTTGTCCTGTAACAGGAGGGTTGCCAGTTCAAACCGCAGCTCCATCTGTCTGAATCGTCGTGTCCTTGGACAAGACACTTCACCTGCCTTGTGGTGGTCAGAGGGCTCGGTGGCGCCAGTGTGATGGCAGCCTCACTTCTGTCAGCCCGCCCCAGGGCAGCTGTGGCTACAATGTAGCTCACTACCATCAGTGTGTAGATGTGTGAATGAATGGGTGAATGACTGATTGTAGTGTGAAGTGCTTTGTGGTCCTTGGACTAGATCAAGCGCTATACAAGTGTAGGCCTTTTACCATTTTTACTATCTTTGGGCTCAATTTGATCCCATTTAACGTCAACATCTCTACATAAATGATTGACATCATTTTTGTTCTGGCTGAACATAAAATAACATAATGATACATGTTCATTGTTACAGAAGGCCCTGCCCTTGGCAAAAGTCAGTTTTTAAAACCCAGTAATGTCAACACGTTATCTATTATCGGACAGTTTTAGACTGATGTGATAAATCAGGTCAAAGAATGACTCCATGAGTGAAACATGGGTCTTCCCGTTCTCAGTGGACATGTAGATGTGTTGAGGACTGGGCTGGGATCAAACATGCATTTTTATGAAGATCAGATGAACCTATGTGTGTTTAATGACAACTTTGTGTCTCATTATGAGAGTTTAATCAACCTTTGCCAAGGCAAAAATGGCTATAACTCAATCAGTTTTACAAATATTGAACTTAAGTTTGGTGTGATAGTAGCTGAGAGTCATTCTAAAAACATACTACATAATAGATGTTCCGAGATATTGCAGAAGGTAATTTCCAAAGTTTGGCCAAAACAGCTATGACTCTGCATTTCTCATCTTGTTGTAGTTCAAAGACCTAGCATGAAATGTAGTGAGCCGCATGCATTCCTTCTAGGCCTGTAGTTTCTTTGTTATTTCTTCTTGATGCACAGAATTCATCCCACACTGACAACAGCATCAGAAAACATTTATTATTCTTCCAGGAACAACACAACAGTCTACACATGCAGAGATCCATTCACAGTTCTACCCATTGAATCTGTGTCATATTACACTCTGGATTTCAGCAACCGTTAGGACCAAAGGCTTTCCTAAAGGTCTCAGAGAATTCTTCTTTTTATTTTTATGCACTCTGCCTAACTGTTATAGGCTAGGTTATTTGTGTGGTGACTTCTAATGATAAAGGGAGGATGGATCTTCTTAAGGCTTTGATCTAAAGCGTGTGACATATTTTATGCATCCTTACTTCAATTAAAATAGTCATAAAAAAAGAAAACCAAGCAGTGCGTAAGTGACATCACATGGGTTAATTTTACATCATTAAAAAAAATCTGCTTAGATATGTGTCAATTGTTTTGTATGAAATGTTTGTTTTTGAGTATGGATATATAAATACGGTATATTCATATATGGGCACCTAATTACTGGTATATTATCTGGAATATACAGGTGATTACCAACTGCATTTATGAAGCACACACATTGTACAGAGTTGTATGATGTAATGGGGCCAAAATCAGAAAAACAAAACATGTCTGTTTGGTTTTCTTATTAAACAGCAGACCTGAGTTTAATCCCTGTATGTTCACTGCTTTTCGTTTTACGTTTTTCATTTAAACCAACCTTGGGTAGCTCCAGGTCTGAAACCAGATGTACACGTACACAAAGCCTTCATTTTAGGGCAAATTTAGTCTGACTTGAGCCTACAAGTGAGGTCTCACACGCCTATATTACCATTTTTAAGAACTAGCGGATATTTTGTGCTCCTAAAGTGTCAATATGAAGCATAATTTTTGTTCACAACTCTGTTCATATTACAGAGGCATCATAGTTTGGCTTTCGTTCTCATTTCCACAGCTGAATGATGTCTGACTACCGAGCTAGCGGCAAGCTAGTGGCAAGCTAACTGTGAGCTAGCAGCAAGCTAACTGTGAGCTAGCAGCAAGCTAACTGCAAGCTAGCAGCGAGCTAATGGCAAGTTGTGTACTGGCTGAGTTGGCCTGAACCAACTCAAAGATAGGGTGTAGAGATTAGCACACATTTTTAATGTTAACTTTTTAGTTTGCAGCTTAAAACGTACAGCTAGAATTAATAAACACTAGTTGCATTCGCCTTTTTGCTAGGAGGGATAACTTTTTTAAGGTCAAAAAGTGGGAGAAACAAAGCCATAAGTTTGCATCCAAGTGGCCTCATTTCCTCTACTGAACAGGTGTCCATATATACTGTCTATATACAGTATACTTGTTCCAACAAATATAAATTTATGACCAAAAAACAAATGTTTACTGCTATTTTGACCAGGTTTAGTGAAGAAATTGCAACATCTACATTTATTCAAACAGCAAAAACCGTAGCTGTAAAAGAAATGACTAGGTCTGTCTTTCATTTCTTTATTTGTTTGTTTAAAATACAAATATTTGACTAATATCACACTAAAATGGATGTTTCAGAGTAAGATTTGCATTAGTTATTTGTAACAGAACTTTAAAAGGCCATAAGAGGGCAGATGCTACTGTGACTTTGTTATTGCTGTTAAACACAAGGTAGCATCTCACCGGGCTGCCACCGTTGGAGACGAGTTGGCAATTCAAAACTGGGAGAAAAACAGACAAATCTTCTGTTGCTTTCTCACTAAATTCGGGGTGTTTGCGACCAAGCGACCAGCAAGCCGTGTGGTTGCATTTTGGGAGGCCAGGTTTTGAAAATCACAGCCTAATTTATGTGTGTAAAACTGCATTCTTGGCCATGCACATTATTTCATTTATTCTATTTTGAAGAATAAAATTTGTCAAACAATTTTTTTTTAACATGTTAAAATTTTTTAGCCAGCCTCTACAACTGATATAAGGAAAATGAGAACCCTGCAAATGTTTGGAGACATATTGGAGACTCCCCTGTGAATGCTGGTTGCCAACTGGTCTCCAACAGTGGGAACCCAGTGAGACACTGGCTTTAGGCATCTGTGACTGTGGAGTTACAGTTTTTAACAGTAGGTTTAAAACAACAACATCATAATCAACAATAATAACAGAATTAAGTGATTTTTAGGCTGTATACTGGCTAAGAGTTACCCATTCTTCTTGGCATTTGAGAGTAAACAAAAGGCAAGATAGTTTCTGTTTTTTTTTGTTATTTTGTGATGCAGTTTTAAAGCCAACTTAGTCAACTTAAATTAAACTTTTTTTTGTAATAAAATCATTTTGGCTATTTTGATTACTTTGAAACTAATGTAATCACCTTCCTTCTGACATATTCATTATTTAGAACAGCTAATTTTGACTATTTTTGTTTTTTTAATATGTACACATTTCAAATTGTTAATGTATAAAAATTGTTGGCAGCTGGAGAACGTGAACAAACAGTACATAGATACAAAGATTGTCATTTGACACTCATCGTGAAACGAAAAGATACCAAACTGTTTTGTAAATTTCAAATAAAAGCACATTACAAATCTTCTGATACACAATATAAAATCATGCTTATGTTTCTGGGGTTTACAAAATAATCACATAGAAGTCAACATAGGATTGCTATACAAATACTGAATATAAATACATATTGTTTTATATTTTATTTTACTATGAAAAGTTAGTAAATTTTCTCAAGTCATACTTTTTCTGATGCCACAAGTCAGAAATTTGTGCCAAATTTGAAATCCCCATTATTTAATGACATAGCTACAAAATTGTGATATGTACTATATGTTACACACAAATAATTTGGTAATACCTTGAGGAAAACAAGAAGTTGCATGTCTTTCATTTAAGTAAGTGTTGATTATATATATATATTTTTTTTTATAAACATGTTGCAATTTTACGTGAAAATTGCTCAGTGAATTGAAAAATGCTACATAATCAGCTGTAAATGTAGGTTAAAAATAAAGTTAATAATTAGCACAGTGGAAATCAGCAATCTGCTTTAAAGGACCCACAAATATTTATGTTTTTTTAAATAAATAAACGTATATGTATTACTGACATACTGGAACTTTCAGAAAAAAATGCAGGATAAATCATAGGTAGACGTAATTATCATCAGGTTTTACAATGTTAACTCAATTTATTTTGTACAGTGGTTTCTTTCTTTTGGTTTAGAAAACAAGTTTGGCACTAAAAAAAGTATTTGATGACTACATTTGGCTGCTGGAGATGTAGTTTATCATTTTACTTAAATCCAAACCTCGGTTTAAAGGAATAATCCAGTTCATTTTGAAGTGGTGGTCTCTGGAAACGTCTGGTGATTCTTTTAGGTGATGTTCTGTCAAATAGTTATATTAGCCGTGGCATCAATCGAAGACCGCAGAATATGAAGGAAGTGGCAAAAGTCTTCATCCAGGCTAGGCTAATGGCTTTACTTAACTCCCGGCGGACTGACTCATTCACAGCCCCAGGAGGCCAATGTTCTCGTAACAATGCAGACATGGCTCAGTTGAGGAAACAGAGAAAGATCTGAGAGATTTGTTTCATAAGCATGAACAACTATTTAAAAAAACGGGACTCATTTGGCTAGCTGTCAGAGCTAATGGCTAGTCCGAATGGAGCCAAGAACAAAGTGGATTCTTTAAACAGCTCGTCTCATAGCGCCCCATTCAAACGCTATTTCATAGACTTTCACACCTCTGTTCATTTCGTATTTAATTTATATAGAGTTCTATTAATTACAAGCTTCCTGTAACACTTCCGGTGCAGCCTGGGTCACTTTCTGCAGGAATTTCTGAATTTTTCTGCCAAAGTAACCAGGCACTGCATAGTTGATGGTAATGTAAAGATAAAAGCAAAAAACAAACAAAAGAAACACAATATTTGCATGAACTGCTGTGAAATTTAGAAGTTTATATTTGTTTTAAGATGGCAGCAATTCACTTTGGTCCTGGGCTCAAGTCAGCCTGTCAGTCCTGTCAGAACACCACTTCAAAATAGCTAGGATATCGAAATGTACTAAAACCTACTCCAACTCTGTCAGTGTTAGCACCCAAAATATGAAAAAAAGTGTTGCCTTGAAATCTCGCAGAGATCTCTCAGATACCGTAAAGTAAAGTACAATTTTATAGTATAAAGAGGAAGAAGAACTTTTTGTGCTGCATGAGTGGATTGACAGAGATGTCAAAAATATATATTTATAAACAGGATATAAAGTTTGAGACGTGAAGTTTACCTCATATTGGGTAAAGTAAATGCTTATTTCAGTGCAACTTACAGCCAATTTGACTCTGTAGCTACAGGATGAATGCTAGGCACACTTATGGTTCAAAAAGTATCTTGTTGGAGACGTGTTAGAGAGAAAAAAAATGCAAAATAGAAAACATCTCTGACAACCTATTGTTATAGTAGTAACTCTTTGTAAAATACTTTTTCTTTTACTATTCAGATTATATATGTTTATATAACATAAATAGTATTAGCTGGTGTAGCATTGCCTCCAGACACACAATATTTACAATACTGGGAAGTAAACATTGGTTTCACAGCTATGTCACAATAAGTTGCACTGTTGAGTTTAAATGCAACTATGTTGCTCAGTTTGTACTTTTTCTGGTATTTAATCCAAAACATAATACTCACTAAAAAAAGGTGGTTCTGTCCCCAAAAATGACTGGCACAGCATCAGCATTATAGTAGGTTCTCTTAGGAGTGAGCACAGAGTACACAGTGATTTCTACAACATGTAAACGGTTGTGCTTTAGTGTAAACATGTACAAAAACCATGCTACATAAAAACCTTGCTTTTAAATTGATATACGTTGATGGTTTATATTAACTGCTTCCTGGTTCTCTGAAAATATAGTGGTTCCACCCTTTTTTTTGCTACATCTTCCGATCTCAATGTGTTTTAGTCCTTAAAAGCAGGCGTGACTGATGTTCCCTTGTAGAAAATGTTCCTGGCGTTGTCGGGACTGTTAGCTCGTTCTGGGATCAGAATCATATTGCCTTTTCTGCGCAGCGTTGACTCGCGACTGGAAGCGACTGAGGGGACTTCTGAGGCAGAATCTCCACCACCTCCTTCTGCTCCTGAACCACAACCATCTCCCGGAGTGACCCTGATGGTAGAGAGGCCCTGGGGGTGGAGCCTCTGCTCTGACTGGGCAGCATTCTGGGTGTGAACAGTGACGATGGGAGGAGTCCCAACAGTAGAAGTTGTGGTAACGATGTGATTGCTGCGTTTCCTGTCAATCGACCCCTGTCTTGAGTCTGAGCTTTCGGAGTCAAGGTTTAGATCAGTGTGCTCAAAAGACTGCCTCAAACTCCCAGGTCCTGCACCTGGTCCAACACAACTAGTTCCTGTGCTTCCACTAACTCCAGCGCCATGATCCAGGGACCTCCACCGCCACGATCCGCTTCCGTCAGTGGATGGAGCTTGGATTACCGGTCTGTTGTTTTCAGGGTGGGCCTCTATTCTGACAATTGCTCCGGTGCTTCCTGAAATACTGCCTGTGGTGCTGCCCAGTGAGCTGGGCCCCGTGGCGTTGGAAGGATCTTGATCAGTTAGCGCCCTGCACCTAGCAGCACCCTGCAAACTCCCGTTAGCATTGCAGCCCATGCTGCTTTCATCTAAGCTCTTGGAGTGGGTTTGGAGAAGCCCCTGCTGCTTGGACATAGCAATAACTTGCATGATTCGTGGCTGGTTGTTCTGCATATTTTCGTTAGTTCTGTAAGTTGCTGTCTTCTCAGCTGCTTTTTGCCAGTTAGCCTGAATTGTGCTACTTCCTGTTGACGTTATCTCACTTCCTCCTACTCCCATTTTTCTTTGGGAGGTGTTGTAAAGTTCGTGAGCCTCTTCTGGTATGTGGACCAGCTGTGAAGACCCAGGTCTTGGCTGCATGGATATCCTGGCCCCTCCAGTGATGCCACTACAGTTGCTGGGCAGGGTGGTACTAGTACCTGTTGGCAGCTTGGACAAGTATGGGTGATTATCAAGTGCCCCGTTCAGGCCACCAGCTGATGGTTCAGAGCTGGATCGGAGCTCCATGCTGCCATGATGGGGATGCTGAGAGGAGTGGCCCGATGAGGAATCTACAGAGGAGGAGATGGAGTCCGGGGCAGTCATGGAGCACTTGTGATTGTTGTTCTTGCTTTTCCATTGAGACAGAAGCTGTTTGGAGCGGCTGGAGTCCATGGAGGCATGATGGAGAGTGGCAGCATGGCGTCTGGCAGCTTCCTCGTACGCTGCTATGGCCTGAGGAGTGTGAACCCTGGGGAGGGTGTGGCTAAAAGTCATTATGGCGTCTTTGCTTAGAGGGCTGCAGGGGGAGATCACTTCCACATTTGCACCAGAGCGCTTCAGGCTGTCTTCGGCCCTCTGTTGCTGAAGGCCTCGGTGGAGGAGGCCTTCAGAGTGGGAGGTGGGCATGCTGGGCTCAGGGCCCATGCACGCTTTCATCTGCAGGTGGTGCAGAACGGCCTCCTGTGTTACATGGGGCAACGAGCAGGGAGGGTGATGTACGAGTGAAGGGGGGCTGCTGCTGGACTCATCACTAGACTGAAAATTTCCAACTGCATACAACCCCTGAAAACACAGAAAACAGAAACAAGTCTTTTTAGGTGTTGAGCCAGGAAACAGAAGTACAAAACTCTTTGACATTGACACTGTTTTGGTGATATTTCTTGACTTATCTATTTGTGATAAGTTCTGACTAAAACAGTTGTTTATTCACTAACTGAAACAAAAATCTTATTCACATTTTTTTCCCCTCAAGATGGGGCCTTGAAAATGGCAGCTTTTGACACCAGGGCTAATTTTTTTGGACTTTACTTGTTTTCATACATTGTCCATTCCTCTCCTGACTATGTGTTTAATCTTTGAGCTAAGGAGTTGCAACCCACAGAACTGTCTCACATGTACACACACACTCTAGACTAGAGGCTAGTGCTCTCCAAAGCATCATCATCGCTATCCTGAGTGAGATTCCAGAGAAGATCATAAGGACACCCCATTGACCCAGAACTTGAGTGAAGGCGAGAAGAAGAAGACGACTCAAGCCTTGAGTGGGCCCTGACTAAGACTCAGCAGGAGAACCACGAAAACAGCATTTTGTGCTTCACAGAGACATCGCTGAATGTGGATGTCCCAGAGCATACCGCCTCCATACCCAGATGGTGGGGGAGGTTCTGTTAGAATCATGTTCTTTGATTTTTCCAGTGCTTTCGACCCCACCCAGCCTTCTTTACTGAGTGAGCTGCTTAGGATGAGTGTCAGTGCGCCTACTGTCTCCTGGTAGCTGATTACCTCTCAGAGAGGCATCAGTTTGTGAGTCTGGGGAGGACACTGTCTGATGTGGTGATCAGTAACACTGGAGCACCACAGGGGCCAGTCCTGTCTTTGTTTCTGTTCATTCTGTACACCTCAAACTTTCAGCACAACTCTGATGCCACCTTCAGAAGTTATCTGATGGCTCTTTGGTGGTGGGGTGTCTTAGAAATGGACACAACTTGGAGTACAGGGAACTGGTGGACAACTTTATAAAGTGGTCTCGCAGGAATCCTTTGCTTCTGAATGTGGACAAGACAAAGGACGAAAAACCCCCATCGACATCTTGTTGAAGGAAGTGGAGGTTGGGGACGGATACAAATACCTGGGAGTATATCTGAATATGTGTGTTGATTCTGAGTGAGTGCTTTTGCTGTTTTTAATTTCAAACTTGTCTGCTGCTGTGACAAACCAATTTCCCTCAGGGCATCAATAAAGTATCTGTCTATTCTATTCTATTGTATTTTAAAAAACAACATGCGACACTATGCAGTGTTCCTCAAACTGGGGAGTTCGTGATCACGCCAGTTTTTATTAGTTTTGGATTGTAAAAAGTTGCAAACAGAACTAATGTTTGGGCTGGGTGGTGCGAATCAGACTCATTTTGTGTAACATAGACAGTGTTTCCATGGCAATTAGACAGAGTGTGTCCAAGACTTAATGATCTGCCAGCACATTACAAGTGATAACAAGCAGAGAGGGAAGAGTTTAACTCTCTTTAATGGTGGAAGAGAGCTTGCTGGGTGGAAGAACATAAAGTTTAAATCAGGGACAAACTATCAGAATGATGATTGTCAAGGTGGGCACACTATGCTCTCTCTGCTGAAACAAGGCTTGAAAGGGTGTGTAAACTAATACTCACCACGGTACTGTGCTAATGACCAAAGATACCAGAAACTAGTGCTGGGCGATATAACGATACATATCGTGGGGACGATAGAAAAGTGTCTATCGTGATATATTTTCTTCTATCGTTTCTATCATAATTGTATCAATGATTCATGTAAATATTTCATAACGTAGGCTACAGCGAATGTATTAGTGTTTCACTTTGCATACATTCAGTTTATATAAGTGATAAATAATAAGAAAAAATAACTATTTTGCGAAGAACCTCCGTTTTGCGACATGACGCTGCTTTACGTGTGGGTTTGCGACACGCTTTACGGCAGTGGCTTTCTG
>NC_051450.1:7122417-7147058 GCF_001649575.2 Kryptolebias marmoratus | reverse complement strand
AAAAAAGTAAGAAATTAGATCATTTTTTCATATTTTTCAGAGAATAACTGACAACGTACGTAATTGGGGTATATCGTGATATATATCGTTATCGTGATATAAAATTATCCATATCGTGATATAGAATTTTTTCCATATCGCCCAGCACTACCAGAAACAAGAGTAACATTGATCAGTGGCCAAACTATAAAAAGTAAGAATTATGAGGACAGATATCTTGCTGGAAACCCAATGAATAGTAAAAGGTAAAGAAAAAAATGTCTGTGTTCAGTCTTAAAACTGGCATGAAGTTTAAAAAAATAACAACATACTTGAATATTACACCTTAGACATATTAGTGAGCCATTAAAGTTTTCCTTTAACTTGATGACTATTACAAGCAGAAAGAAAAAAATCACTAACATCTAAATGAGTTGGCTTGAAATTTATTTTCCTTCAATCAGGGGCATGACGTTTTCTTTCCACCCAGAGTTACAGATTGTTTGCTTTTTGCTTTTAAGTGGGTTGCGAAAGTATCCACACTCTTGACATGCTTTCTATTTCGTTGCCTTATACAGCAGAATTTAAATGGATTTTCAGTTTAATTTAATGATTTCAGATTTAAAGTAACAGACCTATGCAAAATACATTGGATACCGATGTTAAAGGAAGAAAAAATCTTGTTTTAGAGCATTGGAAAAATAATAAACTGAAAAGTGGTGTGTGCATATGTATTATATCCAAACTGTCTAGTCTTTAAATAAAAAAAATCTGTATCTTTTTCCTGCCACTCTTCCATGAAGTCCAGCTCTGTGCAGCTTCTAGTGCTCCGATGGACAGATCCTCCCCTCTCCCCTCTCCCCTCTCTCCTCTCTCCTCTCCCAGCTCCATCAGGGTTATCTTTGTCCTCCTGGATGTCTCTCTGATTTTGGTGGACCACCCTCTCTTGGCAGGTTTACTATGGTGGCATCATCTTTTCATTCCCTAATAGTAGATTTAATGGAGCTCTGTGGGATGTTCAGGCTTCTGGGATATCTTTTTTTTTATAACTAAACCCTGATTTTTAATTCTGCACAACTTTGTCTCTGGACTGTGTGGAGAGTTCCTTGGTTTTCATGATGTCTCTTGCTTGGTGGTAGACCTTACTGCTTTGTGGTGTCGAACTGCTGTTTATTGAGGAGGCTATCAGAACAGTTGTACATACGTAAAAAGAAACAAACAAAGCAACTGGAATTCTATTCTGCAGTTAAAGACATTTCTCCTCTTATTTGGGGAGCTTTTTCATTTCAAAGCTGGAGATCGTGGAGTTCCACGGTTTGAGATGCATGAGATGCTCCGTTGATGCAGCTAAATTCAAATGCAGAATAATCTCCCTGGCCTCCCACCTGAGGGTCATCGTGGTCTTTGTTTGCCTGGCTCACAGAGAGCTGTTTGGTTCTGCGAGAACGGAGACAATCATTCTCGCTCTCGGGGCTGCGAGAAAAGAATGTCGTCATTTTCTCCTCAGAGCACCGGTTTGGGAGCACTAGCAGCTTGTTCTCAACATCATCTGACCACGACTTTTTTTTCTTGTGTGGTGCCCGACAGCTATTGTGCGAGTGGTCAAAGATTTGAATGCGGGAAAATAATTTGTGTGCTGGAATGTCGCTGGACGGCAGATTCTTACCAGGTACACAGCTATAGCACCTCCAATCAGGAAGCCCAGGTAAACGTCAATGGCATGGTTCTTGTACTGAATAATCCTGGTCAAACCACAAATGATGGCACTCATCATGAAGGAGAAGACCAGCAGGGGCTTGAGTAGCTTGGACGAGTCTGTCAGTGTGCTGTTGAAATACATCTGTCAACACAACATAGACCAGTCATCATGTACAGTATTCTGCCTTCCCCACTGGTTCGTGGGTTTTAAAGAATCTTAAAGAAAGCCCCATTTGAATACCAAATGCATAAAACACAGTCAGTGTTTGCGATTCTAAATAATGCCAATTACATTCCTTTTACAAAAAATGGAAAATCAGTTCCTTTTACAAAATTCAACAAAGCAGATTTTAAAGACTGAGAAAAGCCAAAAACTGACATGTTCCTTGTCTCTGTGTTAGGACTTTCAAAGTCTCCAGTTTCATTAAAAACACAAACCTCTGACTAAACGTAGAGTCTCACTGGGTTGTGCCTGTTGGGGGTCTGGTTGGCAACTCAAAATTGTGAGAAAATACACAAATTTTTAATTTTTCCATTTGTAAGCTCACTGAATTCGGAGTGTTTGCGTCCAATATTCAGTGTGAGCACACATTGAGACTAATATTATGTTTGTGTGGAACAATGTAGGACAATGTAAGACATGCAGCTGAATGGCTGTTTAAATGATTAATATAGTGTTTGAGTCAGAAATGAATCCTCAGCAGACACACATGATAATCTGACTGTCAGCCTTGATAATATCTTAACCATTAGAATAAACTGATTTGAACCGAAGTATTTTTATTATAAATAATTTTGTAGATTTAATTATACATTTTAGGATGTAAATTTCACCCACAGAGTTTACAAATGCACATTTTAGTTTTAGGTCCAGGTAGTATAATACATAAAAAGTGTCTGTAATCTGAATTTGTATGCTGTTTTAATCAGCCAGTCCAGCAAAGAACCAATAACCTTTAGTATAAACAATCAGATGAAAGAAAACTCATTTAGTTCACCCAAAAATGGCTCAGTAGTGTTTTTAGGCTATAAATTTAACCAGAATTTCTGTTCGTTATTGAAAGCCCTTTGCCAATTGCTCCGACATGTATGTTATATGTTTAAAAGCATAAATGAAGTTGTTTTGTCTCTAAGGAGGTAGATACCGGTTATTACACACAAAGAAAAATTACTTATACTGCCTTCAAATTGTCCAGGGTAGCATGTCCCTGGATAAACCAGCTCCCACCCACACTACAATTGGGCTTAATGGTGCACATCCAGTATTCAAATTTGTACATCCCATTCTCCAGTTGCCGGCTAACACACTAGTACCCACCTTGGCAGTTGCCTCCACGTGTATGAGTTAATCTGCTAGAGTACACTTTAGAAATGAAGACAAGCAGATCTGGAACTGTTGCCTTGGTTCTCCATCAGTCTGAGTTTCACGAGAAAGTGGCAAAGAGAGAGAACTGTTGAAAAAAACTTTAATTAAATCTCTACAAGAGTTATCTGAATGGCATATGGAAGACTCCATGGTCAAGTGCTGCTGAGCTCTAACTGAGATTCAATGTAAGTTTTCTTCAACAGTGGTTTTCTCTTTGCCACTCGCCCATAAACCTCTGAACGGTGAAGCACCTGATCAACAGTTGTTGTAGCTCAGGCTCTCCAATCTCACCTTCTGAAGCTTAGAACTCCTTCAGAGAGCTCACAGGTGTCCTGGTGGCCTCTCTCAATATTCTCCTTCTTGGTCTCTCAGTTTGTGAGGATGGCCTGCTCTTGGTAGATTTAAACATGTCCCATAATCCTTCAGTTTCTTAATGATGGATTTTACAGAACTCCTGGGGATGTTTAGGGGCTTAGAAATTATTTTCTATCCATCTTTTACTTTTCAAGAATCTTTTCTCTGAGATGAATTAGGACAGTCACTAAAATGAGGGTGAATATTAATGCAATCACTTATATTACATTACATATTTTTATTTATTTGGTATTACATTGCAAAAAATTGATTCACTTTGTCACAGAAGAACGTTTTGTTTTTTTTAAAATTGAATTTATCAGAAAGGCCAATTTATATATTGACCATGATTGATTTATGACAGCAATAAAAAGGTAAAACATCCAAGGCGGTAAATACTTATTATAGGCGCTGCATCTTGAAACCCGGCTGCTTTCCTCTACATAAAACATGTTCAAGGCTAAAAACCACATCGATGACAAAAAATAATTACTAAACAACTGGTCCAAATCTGTCTTAATTTTAAAAGTGTCCTCCAGCAGGTTCAATTATAAGTGTGGGGGAGGTTGCCAAGGTGGGTATGGTGTGATGTGGGCGGAGGTGGGCAGCAAAAAAATTGTGCACGGGCAAAAAGGCAGTTTTGCAAACTACACAGACAAAAATACGGCGTGATTATCAAAAAACTGGCTGTTCAAAACGCAGCCACACTACTTGATGTTTTTTGGATTGTATACACTCAGTTCTGTGAGACTGAAACAGGAAATCTGCCTCTTTTCTTGTAGTTTTACCAAAACTTTTAGCCACCAGGATTGTTTCTAACCATCCCAGCCCAGCAAGATACTGGGATATTGTTAGTTTTTATCATCTGCCCGACTGTCTTGCTTTTGGGTCCTTCACACCACGGATCAGGACAGTAAAACGAAGTCCAACCAACCTTAACGAGTTTAAACACAAAGCAATAACAAAACTGCCAGCTTCCAGGAGCCAGAGTGAGCAGTTTTTAAAAAACTACACTGTGCAGAAAAAAAAAAAAAAACACTGGGCAACTACTCAATTACTCACCGAAACATAGACAGCAGCAAAGGATGCAAGCGTTGCATGCTGGGAAGGGAAGGATTTTCTGAAACAGATGAAAGAACAAAAATAGATTCACCCAACGGTCTCATCTGCACGAGTGAGTCAACAGTAGGAGGAAAGAAACACGAGCATAATGAGATGTATCAGGCGTGATCATACACACATGTTCTGTTGCAAGGGGTCAAATCACCGAAGCACAACCGACCCTTCATCTCGTCTGGTTCCACCAACAATGGAATATTTTTATTATTGTACACATTTGCTTACCATTACAATTAAAAACATTCATAAATGAAACTGATTTTACCCAGTCAGTGTTTTTCCTGCAGTCTCATGTCAGCGTGTAATGAAGTCCACCAGGACCTGGGAGTGTGAGCTGCAGAACCAACCTGAACCTGTGGCCCAGTTTCTCTCTCAGCTCCATTCCAGTGACCTACTTCTGACTCCTTATAATCACTCCTCTAACCTACCCGGCTCTACAGACACTCTGCGGATCTGAGTGGGTCTTTGTGCATTCCGGCAGCTGTGCGTATCCTTCGCTTTATTTTCATTTGCAACATCTGTGGAGTCATAAAAAATTCATACACACATGAAAACAGATTGCATTGCTTCTCAGTGAGCTGACCCAGTTTTGCAGCTGAAATTACCAGTCTAAGCACATTTTATACTCTATTATTCTGCTGTCATGCACAGCTTATAATGTGCGGCGAATTATTGTGAATCATTATCGCCCGCCATCGAAGACAAAAGGGCAATCATGTTTTTATTTAAGTAAAGATATTGCACAATGTGTCGCCCTCGCAGTATGTGATGGGGATGACTCTCAGCTACTACCACACCAAATCTTAGCTTAATATCCATAAAATGGACAAAGTTGTACCCTTTTCTTCAGTAGCTCAAAAGAGATTTTGCTAGCCAATAAACAGAACTGACTTCCACAGTTAATGTTGAAGCCTTAAGCAAAGATGTTGTGCCATGTGTAGCAATCATAGTATGTGATGGGGTTGACTCTCAGCTACTACCGTGCCAAATTTTAGCTCAATATCTGTGAAACTGACCAAGTGATAGCTATTCTTGTCTTAGCTTAGGTCGATTGGTTGCGGCGATCATCTTGAATTGGGTTGATTCCAAAGTTAATCAGTTAAAAATGTACATCTAGTGATTACCTTCTGATTATTTCATTAAATCTATCCAGTTGTTCAGGAGATATTTTGCTAACATTACAGGGAAACAAATACACACACACACAAGCAAAAACATATCTTGTAGCTGATAATATGACTGTGGAGGAAATTTAAGTTTTCCGCCAAGGCCTTCTCTGTCTTTTTTATTGGGGAGCCATTCCTGTCTGCTGTGGCCATAAACTTTGCTGTTGCAAAACCAACATGTGAAACAAAAGAAAGCTTGATGATTTTATGAATTTAAATGAGAAAATTCTGAGCAGGAAATCCCTTTGAATGTATGACAATTCTTCACCGCAGTATAAATGTCAGAATGTCCGCCTTATGATATTAGGAGAAAGTTTTACGCAGTCACAGTCACAAGGCGCCTGTGGTTTTTATCTTTATGCTGCTTGTATTTTGTCACGTATGGTAATGTATTTGGATTTTTTTAGTTTACATTTGTCAAAATGGAAAGAAATGAAGAGTGTGTCGTATAAAGGTTAAGGCTTGTGACGGATATGACATAAGTGTAACTTTCATGGTGCGTTCCTGTTATACATACTGCATGTGTATTTGATTTAGGGGTAGGAAAGTTACAGTGTACTACTATATTAGCATTGTCAGGGTGTTATTATCTTGTTTTTGTTGGTGTGGTGTTTTGTTCTTCTGTGCGCCGCTGCTGCAGTGTTCATCAGCATCTTCTCAAGACTGCGTTAATGTCCGAACGTTAGTCTTCTGTCAGCAACTCGCCAGGGTCTTACCCACCATCTTCTGGTTGCTCCTACTGCTAGCTGCTCTCTGTTGCTCTACTCTGGCAGATCTCAGTCTGACAATCTGTCCTCTGTTCTCCACAAGTCACAACAGCAGCTTGCACATCAGTTTCTTCCAGGTCCATGTTTATAGAACAAATTTAAAATGTTGTTTTTATATTGGGACACATCATTTGACTGAACCGTACGCAACCAGTGCTGAAAGAAATGCTATGTACATGTTGTTGGTACTTCCAATAAGCTACAGAAATGCAAGGCAGATGCCCAAAATTAAGACAGAGTTTGAGCATTGATAATAAATGCCTAAATTCATGCATCACTGCTTGACTACAGGTTTACTTGTGGCTCATAGAGTTTGTAAGATGCGAATGAAAGGCATAACTTTCAGTTACCAGGCTCATAATAACTGACAGCTGATAAATGATAACTAGTTTGCTGTTAAGACTAGGCTTAACTCTTTTCTTTTTGATAAATCCTATAGTTAGTGTTGGCTTGGGTTTCCTGAGCTATCCCATAGTTTTGCTGCTTTAACCTTAAACTGCTTGAAGACAGACTGACCACATGTCCTCACTCTGCTGCTGTCTTTACTTGTTCTACATTCCATGTTTGTATTTGTAGTTATTTCTGTCGTTAACCTGTCTCTTTCTTTTTTCTTCCCAGAGAAACTACACCTGGACCAATCCTTCTGTGTTTGTCTGTCTCTCTGTCCTGTCCTCTTAAACTTCGGCCGGTCGCAGCAGATGGCTGCCCATCCTAAGCCTGGTTCTGCTGGAGGTTTCTTCCAGTTAAAAGGGAGTTGTTCCTTCCCTCTGTCGCCTCCTTGCTGCTCAAGATGACAAAGCGACAAAGTGAAGATTTGATGCAGTCTGATTGCTTCCTTAGATAAGTTTTACTAGTTGGCATTTGATAATGTTCTGTATGTGATTGTATCAAATTGCATTAGACTGAACTAGTGCTGGGCGATATAACGATACATATCGTGGAGACGATAGAAAAGTGTCTATCGTGATATATTTTCTTCTATCGTTTCTATCATAATTGTATCAATGATTCATGTAAATATTTCATAATGTAGGCTACGGTGAATGTATTAGTGTTTTCACTTTGCATACATTCAGTTTATATAAGTGATAAATAAGAAGAAAAAATAACTATTTTGCGAAGCACCTCCGTTTTGCGACATGACGCTGCTTTACGTGTGGGTTTAAAACATTTTTTTACTGCAGCGGCTTTCTGTGCGGCCCGGTGTTTTCACCATATTCTGTGACCCACCGTATATTGTGTCGGCATTTAAGTCATGTGTGCTGAAAGATGGAGACGCATGAAGTATCAAACTCGGGGTCGCAACAAGTAGAGACAGCTAGCAGGCAGCCCAAGAAGAAAAACTTTTACCAAAATGAGGGGGGACGTCTGTGATTTGGTTCAAGAAGTCCGACACGGAGCAGAAAAAGGTAATATGCTAACTCTGCTAATGCTAATGCTAACTCTGCTATTAGACTGTTTTCTCATCTGACGCCAACACAACAAACCTCTTCTATCACTTAAAGAAGAACCACGAAAAAGAATATTTAACAATCCAAAAAGTGCAAGGTCAAACAAGTTGTAAAAGAGCCGGGGAAAGTTGCAAAAAGTGAAACTATAGCCGGCCGAAGATAATAGAGTCTGTTGTCCTTTGATACTGTTACGTCCTAACAGGTACATATATATTGCTGCACTAAAACGCAGCAAATCTCATTTGTGAAAGTTCAGTTAAATGTCACTTAGAAATAAAGCTTGAAAAAAGTAAGAAATTAGAATTTTTTTTTCATATTTTTCAGAGAATAACTGACAACGTACGTAATTGGGGTATATCGTGATATATATCGTTATCGTGATATAAAATTATCCATATCGTGATATAGGATTTTTTCCATATCGCCCAGCACTAGACTGAACTGACTGTATTATTATCGTATAATGTCCTGAGACTACTTTTGATGTGAATTTGCGCTATATAAATAAACTGAATTGAACTGAATAACAAAGCCCACAAATCTTTTTTTTTTATTATTATTCTTCAGAATAAGACACAAATGCTCCTGTCAGATACATAAAAAAACACCCAGTAAGGCTCGTATGAGTGGACTGTTTGGAAAAGCTAAAGGTACTTTTTGTGCTACATGGAATATATTTGCCTTTTTCCTCCTCACCTGCCCTGATTGATGGCTGTCAGGTCTGCTCCTGAGCAGATTTCTTCCACAACATAAGGGTTCTGCTCACAGCTCACGTTCAGCGTGGTGTAGTTGGGTTTGCAAACGGTGAGAAAGTAGGGTGTTGGGTAGCCAGTCATCAGCTGGAGGATGTCAGTAATGAGGGCAGTCGCACAAAGGCCAAATGTATGAACACCTGAGGGCAAAAGATCAGATGTAAAGTCACTTAATTGTACAAATAGTTCTTTAAAGAATAAGACTTGATTCATAACTCAAGTTATTTAAATAACTTGCTGCCAGTTGAAACCTAATTATTGCTATACCTTTTCAACTGGATGATTGTTACCTATTAGCTAAGTTAAATACAAGTGATGATTTTAACTTTTTAACAAAGTTGAATAGAAAAAAACAAACAACAACAAAAAAAAAAAAAAAAAAACACTTAAAGCATGCCAGCTTTGGGAGAGTTAAAAATAAATTCTATCAATTTGGTGATCAACAGACACCAAGCCAATATAAACATGTTGGGCTTAAATGGGTAATGAATAAGTGATTATTTAGGGTTTCAGAAAGATCAAAGTACAATTAGACAGTTTGACAAAAACAATCTACAATTCCAATTCCAATGAAGTTAGGATGTTGTGTAAAACATAAATAAAAATAGAATTTGATGATTTGAAAATCCTTTTCAACCTTCATATAAATGAATACACTATAAAGACAGGATATTTAATCAGGGTTTCCCCCAGAAAAGAGGCTAAGCCCGGTGGTAGATGGCCTATCGCTGGCCGAACGCCGGCTGACTTGGTAAAAAAAAGATAAAAGTTGACAGAAAGTTAAAAATATGGCTATTTATTATGTGATATTGTAAGATATTTGTGCCAAATATTTGCACAACTACAGTTTTACAAAAAGGAACTTTTTTAATCAAAAATACAATTAAAATAAAAACAAATTGTTTGCACCTAATTTGAAACCTAATTTAAGTCACATTTACAAATAAATTAAATTAACATAGCTGAAAAAGTGCAAACAAAGCACCAACACACATCTCACATCAAGGCCAGTGAATAAGAACAGACAACTCTGAAAAACAGAGAGATGCTGTTCTGTACTGTGCTTTTTGTGCCACAGGCTGCATGCTGGATCAGCATATCTAATGCTGAATTTAATAGCATCATTTTACTGGTAAACAAGGATAATATTTTCACTAAGCACAAAACATGCTTAACGTATTCGGTCTTGTAAAGCCACCCGCTGAATTTCAGCTCAACTCAGTTTTTGGTTAAACCCGCTCATTCAATGTTTATTGCTGTGGCTCTGACAACATGTTAACTGGAAAAAAACTGTTAAAAACTGACGTATTTATAATAAACAAGCGGAGCTTAGCCTGGCAGCTGGGTCATCAAACCCTGGCGGCCCGCCAGGCCTATAATACGCTGGAGGAAACCCTGTTAATGTTCAAATGAATAAACTTTGGTTTTTTTTTAAATATTCACTTTTATTTATTCATTTTATGCCTGCAACATGTTACAAAAAATCTGGGGCAGAGGCAACAAAAGACTGGGAAAGTTGAGGAATGCTCAAAAACACATTCCACAGGTGAACAGGTTCATTGGAAACAGGTGAGCGTCATGATTGGGTATAAAGGGAGCATCCCAGAGAGGCTCAGTTGTTTACAAGCAGGGATGGGGAAAGGTTGACCATGTTGTGAACAACTGCGTGAGCGAATAGTCCAACAGTTTAAGAACAACATTTCTTAGCGTACAATAGAAAGGAATTTAGAGATTTCATCATCTACAGTCCATAATATCATCAAAACAATCAGAGAATCTGGACAAATCTCTGCAAGTAAGGGACAAGGCTGGAAACCAACACTGAATGCCCGTGACCTTTGACCCCTCAGGCAGCGCGGCATTAAAAACCAACACCATTCTGTAACGGATATTACCACATGGGCTCAGGATCACTTCAGAAAACCATCGTCAGTGAACACAGTTTGTTGCTACATCTACAAGTGCAAGGTCAAACTCTACAATGCAAAGAGAAAGCCAAATATCAACAACTCCCAGAAACGCTGCCGGCTTCTCTGGGCTCGAGCTCATCTGAGATGGACTGACACAAAGTGGAACAACATTGTTTTCAGAAATCATGGATGTTGTGTCCTCCGAGCCAAAGAGGAAAAGGACTGTTCGGATTGTTATCAGCGTAAAGTTCAAAAGCCAGCCTCTCTGATGGTATGGGGGTGTATTAGTGCCCACGGCATGGGGAACTTGAACATCTGTGAAGGCCCAATTAATGCTGAAAGGTACATGCAGGTTTCGGAGCAACATTTGCTGCCATCCAAGCGACGTCTTTTTCAGGGACGTCCCTGCTTGTTTCAGCAGGACAATGCCGAGCCACACTCTGCACGTGTTCCAACAGCGTGGCTTCGCAGTAAAACAGTGTGGGTGCTAGACTGGCCCAATATGAAGCCCAAACTACGACAACGGAGACCCCGGACTGTTGAGCAACTGAAGTTGTACATCAAGCAAAAATGGGAAAGAATTCCACCAACAAAGCTTCAAACAGTAGTGTCCTCAGTTCCCAAACGCTTATTGAGTGTTGTTAAAAAGAAAGGTGATGTAACACAGTGGTAGACACGCCCCTGACTGATATTTCCAAAAAAACTAAAGTTTATCCGTTTGAACATTAAATATCTTGTCTTTGTAATGTATTCAATTGAATATAGGTTAAAAAGGATTTGCAAATAATTGTATTCTGTTTTTATTTATGTTTTACACAACATCCAACCCTCATTGGAATTGGGGTTCTAATTGTGTTAACAATATGAGTAAACATAAAATGTTTGTCATTTTCTGGAGCTAGAGTGATTGTAAAACACTTTTGCTGTTGAGTGTTTTTTAAGCAAGAACAGACCACAGTGTAGAAAATTTTAACAATTACATTACAAATAAAAAGCATGTGTACCAACAAAGCGGAAGGCTCTCCGTATGAAGGAGTTGAAGTTGCAGCCAGCTGCGTTAATGTTGGCCTCATTCCCAGCACCGCTCTTCCGCCGCGAAAGGCAACAGAACAGGATGGCCTCTCCAATCATAATCTGTAAACACAACCACCTTACTGTCAGTTTCAAACAGTTTTCACTGAAGAATAGCAATAATGGCAATAATGCAATCTTTTCTGTGCATGTCCCATCAGACACTTGTTCATTGTTTCCTGGATGAACATTCATAATTCTCAGTGCCTTTTAATGTTTGTTAGAAATGTACAAAATACAGCCCAAAACGTACCTGGTAAGTCCCAGGTAGGTATTTGGTAAGTACAGGGTACCAAGTCATAGGAACCAGGTAAGTACCAGGTACATAACTTTTAAATACAAGGAAGGTGTCCGATAAGTACCAGCTACATACCCAATAAGTACCACAAAAGTGCCCTGTAAATACCAGGTAAGTACAAGTTAAATACCCTGTAAATAATAGGCAGGTTCCAGGTACATACCAGGCTGCATTGTGTACTGTTCTACAGCCCAACCTAAACACTGGTTTCCACAGTCTTGCTTAAGCTATGAGCACTGTCAAAACCATTTTTTAACTGAGTGTTGCATGCACTTTTAAAGAGACACGTGATGTTACAGTTGGCTACTTGGATGCTTGTATAGGAACTCTCAAGCATCTCCTCATAAAAAAGAAAATCTAACACTATAGCATTAAGTTAACATTTGAGCTAACATTATAAAATTGAATCAAGCTCCCAATGACTAAGATCCATCATGTAATAAAGGACTCATAATTCCATAATTGCAATGCACTGTGGTACAGTAGGTTAGCATAACTGCCTTGAAGCATGAAGATTCTTGGTTTTAACTTAGTCCTTGATGGACTGTAAGTATGAATGATTGCTTGTTTGAGTTGCCCCATGATGGGTTGGTGACCTGTCCAGGATGTACCCCGCCTCTCGCCAGATGATTACCTGACATAAGACACAACCTTGAACAGGATCAAGCAGTTGTAGAAAATGGATGGATGGATGGATGGATGGATGGATGGATGGATGGATGGATGGATGGATGGACGGACTGACACTGACACCCTGGTTGACTTTGGTGACTCAAAGCCTTCTTTTTAGTTGTGCAGCTATAGACTGAGGCTGCTGGGGGATGTCCCATCGCGCAATAAACACTTTTCTAGGCTAATCACAGCCTCAGTGGTGCCGGTGATCATCGGAGCACTCAGTGCTGTGACCCCAAACTAGAAGAGTGGCTCCAACAGGTCCCAGGAACAACCTCGGGGATCTCTGCCCAGAAGAACTCAGTCCTACGAACAGCTAAGATACTGAAAAGAACCCTCAACATCCCAGGCCTCTGGTAGGGGACCCAAGTTTGAATGAAGTGGAATAATGAGTTGGAGCCATACAGCTAAAACTCAGCTGATTTAAGTTGATCTTGCCTGTCTTGTTAGGGTTCAGAGTCCAGACAGAGAGAAGGGAAACAACTAAAACATGCAGGATAGTGGTACTCCAGGACCAGGTTTGGGCACAACTGCTTTAACACTTTTAAACAACTAAAATATTAAATGATATTTGACATGTCAGTTTTGTGTTGTGGGAATTATGCTTACTGTGATGGCTGGTCCAGCGAATGCCAAGCTAAGCAGCATCAGCAAAGGAACGACCTCATGGTTGGGGTCAATGTAGGGTAAACTCAGGCTGCGGTCATGACAGTTGTAACCAGACTTAACCGGCTTGAACACATCCGTCCATTCCAGGAAGTAAAGACTAACCACAGACGACACCAGGATCGGCAGCTACACAGGGACAAGAGGGGCAAATAAAGAAAATGATATTACAGTTAAAAGTCAGAACAGCAGAAGCTTTAGCAGATTGCCAATGAATAAATAAATAGATAAACAGGCAGTGAAGGATGCAAATGTCCCCATAGCCTTCGGTTCAATGACCATGTTAATTTGATTTGAAAATGACCACAGAGGCATGAAAAATACTTTCATAACATAAAGATAGAAGTGAGGGTAAAATAGAGCCTGGAATTACCAGAAGTGATCTCATCTCAAATCTGCTCAATGAAATCTACAATTAAAAGTGAAACAAAAAAAAAACTACTGTTATGTCTATCTTAAGATAATAAAAAAAGAACTGATTATTCCACAGCAGGTCAATCTTGAAATGAACTCCTAATGATGGTTGGGTTTTTTTTTTTGTTTGTTTTTGGGGTTTTTTTATTGCCGCTGAGAAAAAAAAGAGGAGGATTGGTCTGTGGAAGATATCAAAAGACAAAGCTCACATAAGGCTCAGCTGGTTCTATAAATCCTGCTTTAGACACGCTGAATGGCTGGCTGCAGTAATAACACAGCTGACCTGTCACAGTGAACTGTGACTTAGTTCAGCTTTACTACAATATCCAGTCCTGTCAAAAGCATTGAGACCTGAGGAGAAGACCAGAAAGGACAAGATTCAGATAAGCTGTCCTCTTCACGAAACAGCTGCATAGCTCAAAAATACAGTGCCTAAAAATGTCATGTCTTGTCCTAGTTCCTGGGTCCTCTCATTTCCTTCGCTCCCCCAGGTGTCTTCCTTATATTGTCCTTATGTGTTACACCTGTCCTCAAAATTATGTGTCCCTATTTAAACCTCCTGGTTCCCTTTCCCCTTTGCTAGTTTGTCTCAACTTCTGTCAGCATCTCAGCCTTCACTCCGTGCTGGAGGAACTTTGGATTTTGACTTTGCCACGCTGTTTGACTACCCCCTCTGGATAGTGGATTACCTGTTGTGTTCTGTCTGAATAAAGTGAGAGTCTGCATCTTGGATTCACCCTGTGTTTGTGTCAAAAGTATCTTCACTCCTGTGGATATTTTATTCTTTTAGTGTTGTCATAAATCAATCATGGTCAATATAAATAGGCCTTTTACCAAAAACATTTCAAGAAACCCTCTTCAATGTCAAAACAAAATCAAATTTCTATAGAGTAATACCAATTTTAAAAAGTTATGTTTAATAAGTGACTGCATTAATATTCACCCCTTTAAAGTGAATGTCGTAATTCAAGCCAGAGAAAAAAAATTATTGAATTGCTTTTGACTACATTAATGACCTCTGCCATGGTAATGGTCTCGTCTTCTCCTGAGTCCTCAGACTCTCCCTCCTCAACGCTGGACATGATGGCCAAAGGAGACTCCTTCCACAGCTAAACAACAGTCCGGGTCAACAGTTCCCCACCCAAACCAAGTACGACCTGGGACGGGACCTGCTTTCACTTTTTGAGTCATTACCTGCTTCAGGTGTCCTCCGAGACAGCCAAGCCCTAAAGACCTCCTTCTTCAGCCTGATGGTCTCTAATGCCACTGGTGCCCCCCTAGGGGGCGTGCCCCACACTTTGGGAACCACTGACATAACCAGTGGAAATATGGTAAAAAAGAGAGCAGATGGTTGTCACATCTAATATGGCTGCAGGTATTCAGGAGGAAGAGCTGTTGTGTTTCTGGCTGTGATACAGAGAGGATGTTTAAACTTAAATCATTCAGTTTGACTTTCATTGATTTATTTGCTTTAGTCGTAATTCGCCCATCATAGGACTAATATTTTTATAAACACTCCTTTTTATTGACTGCAGCAGTAATCTCCTTCCATGAGTTTTGAACCGTTTGATTATCTTTGTGATCTCTCACAGAGGGATCATATAAATGTTGATACAGACGAACCAGCTCTGCTAGAGCACCAAAATCGTCCATTTTGAACGGAGCACATGGTCCACGCCAAGTTACAAAAGGTGCACAACGCGACACTGCGCAGGGCCTTCGTGCAAGGGCGGGGACAGCGCAATTGCATCACTGTTGGCACGCGCACCCTTGCGCAGCGGTTTTGGGGGTGCGGGTGGAAAAAACATGTATAAAAAAATTACGTTTTTATAATAAACAAGCGGCGCTTAGCCTGGCGGCCCGCCGGGCTTATGATACGCTGGGGGAAACCCCGGAAATAATTAAATAATTGCAATAAAATCATGTTGAAGCACCTTACGGCAAATCTGAACAGTGGACATTGTAGTCAATACACATACTCTACTTTAAAAGACACAGTTTGACGTAGGAGTAGCAAACACTAAATGACACGCTGAAAAGAAGCCAACTGTTCAGAATTTTGAAAGGTTGGTTATGTTGGTTTGGTTTAGTATGGTAAGATCATTTTTTTTATCATGAAACAAAGCTACATTTCTCTTCTCCAATGGTGTGTTAGTACAGCTAGAGATTCAACAGCCTTATGGCCTGAGGAATTAAGATGTTGCCCATTCTAGTTGTCTTTGATACAATGGAACAGTATTGCTTTCCAGATGGTAGAGGCTGAACAGCTTGTGGGTGACGCCAGATGGATCTTTCACAGTACTTAAAGCCTTTTTTGTAACCGTCCTTAAAAAACAGACTCTAAGGAGGGCAGTGAGACCCCAAAGTCTCTCCCTGTCATTCTCAGCATACGTTGCAGAGCCTTCTTGCCAGACACAACTGTTGCCATACCAGGAAGTGATGCAGCAGGTTAGAAAGTTCTCAGTAGTGCCCTAGTAAGAGGTGGTGAGAATGGTTGGAGAAATTCTCACCCACTTCAGTCAACCAAGGAAGTGCATCAACTGAGTTTTCTTTGCCTGGTGTGTGGTGTCCAAGAGAGGTCCTCAGGGATGTGCTCTTAAAGATTTTGTGTGGTTGACCGTCACCAAAATGAAGCCCTTGCTGTTGAGTTCCACCACTGTTGTCAGCGGAGTGAAGACATAGATGTTCCTTTTATCTAGATGGGATAAGACTGCAAGTAGGGCATGTGCGATTGCATCATCTGTGGACCGGTTACTACAATGAGCAAATCGAAGGGGGTCCAAAGGAGGTGGGAGGCTGGCTTTAATGTGACCCATGACTAGCCATTCAAAGCACTTCATTATGACAGAGGTCAAAGGTTAGAGCCACAGTGAGGCAGGTTAGAATGAAACCTGTCTGGGAGGGGTTGGGGTGGCATCAGTGATCACCACTTGTGATGTTAATTAATTTAGCATTGTTTGTCACGAAGTTCAAGGTGCAGAGTAATTAATTGAATCACCTTGTCAGATGTTATTTGGATAATGACTTTTGTATTTACAGTGGCTCCGCACGGCCCAAGCACTGCTGGAATCCATTTGACTGATGGGGTGAATGGATGCAAAGAGGCTTCAGTGTTGCTTTGTTAATTTGCATTCCCCACTCTCAGAGCTTAACCCTTCCTCCATCTCTCTCTGATTTCTTGAACCACAAAGTCTCCCCCTCAGCTCCAGTTCAGTATCTCAGCATGTGCAAATGAGAAATATAGGTCAGAGACATGCTTTGCAGATGCTGGTCCACAGCGATTCTGCATTTTTCTTGCTTCAAAGCAGATTTTCATGAAGTATTATTTGCTATATTCTGGTATTTAGAAAGTACGGGAAGATTTTTTTGGGTGTACTGCAGCTACATGCAGTGGGGTTGCCAACTATTCCTTTTAACTTGGAATTAGGACTGCTAAATTATGGTAAAAATAATAATTACAATTATTTTATTTTATTTTGTAATCACAATTAATTATTGTTTGGAAATGTTGCTTTGTAGCAATAAGAAAAAAGGGAATTGACTCGAATGTGAAATTTTCCTACCGTTTTGTTGAACTGTCACTTAAAATAATTGACAATATGACAGTTGACAATAATAAATGACAAGTAAAACTATTAAGATGTGATTCAAAGACTGCTTCTTTGTCTCAGCTGTCTGTTGTGTTTCATAATAATCCAAACAGGAAATCATCACTTGAAAGTCATCAGTTGTCATACTACAGTGTCTAAAAGCAAATTTTACCTACTTTCATTTTTGAAATGTGTACGTTTGTGTGCATCTTTAGCAAAATATTTCATACATCACTGAACAGAATTTAATGAAACTCAGAAAGTAATTACTGCATGCACATATACAACTGAATAACTTTTTGTGTCAAGCCAGTCAGTTTTTATAAACAGTCAGCTAAAATTGACTCCAAACTTAGATTTTGACCGGAAGCTGTAAAGGTGTTTTGGAAATGTTTCACCTAAACAGCTGTAGTTAATATCTGATTCCACAGCTCTCTGCCTTGTTTTAATGTGACTGTTAAGTCGCCACATATTTCCTTTGGTGTTTTATTATCTTCCAACAAAACTGACAGACGGGGCAGTTGTTCTCCCAAATCACACACATCGTTTACACATGGATTATTTTGTTTTTAAATGTTGTTCTTGGTGATAAATGTGATTTCTGAGCAGCAGAGCTCTCCGTGTGCCTGTCCCCTCTCCCGCTCACAAACGCAGCCGGTCAGCGGCAGAGGGGGCGGAGCTTTACCTCATGCAACTCAGGAAGTAAATTTGATCGCAAAGCGGAATACGGCAGATTATTTTGAATAATAATCGTTTGTCGGTTATCCTGTTTTTGCTGTGTGGAGCAAAAATCAGAAAAGAAACTACAAATTTGATTAAGTACACAGTCCTACTTTGAGTATACACATCATGTATGTTTTGGTTTTTTTTTTTCATTACTAAGGGCCCTGTTTCCATTAAGTACTCCTAAGAAAGTGATCAGGTTGCCCTTCTGGTACGTCTGGGCTAGTCCATAACTCTATGTCAGTGAATATGAAAACAGTCCATTTACCATTCACTCCTCTCACATCAACTAAATACTGAATGTGAGGTACAATATTTAACATAAAATACTGAATTTTCTTGTTTATAAATGATTCACAAATAGATATTTAGGCACTTAACTCTGCAAAGGTTTGCACTTCTTGGCAGAACAGAAACACTTGGTTTGTTTTTTGTTAAACTTTATTATTACTCCCTAAATTAGTATATTTTAGAATTAATTGCTGAAATTTCATTGAACCAACTAATGGTGTTCTTTTTGATCAGAATATCATTTAAACCCCCACAGTAAAAATATTACCAGGACCGCTGCACAATACTGGTAAAATTAGAAACATCTTGACCCAAAAACTGGTCCATGCATTTATCATGTCTAGTCTGGACTATTGTAATTCTTTATTGTCTAGTTGTTTAAAAATCGGTCTAAAAACTCAGAGTTCTGATGAGGGTTACGAGGAGAGAACTCATTTCTCCAGTTTTAGCTTTTCTCCATTGGCTTCCTGTCAAATTCAGAATACAATTTAAAGTCTTACTTCTAACATACAAAGCTCTGAAAAACCAAGCTCCATATTACATTAAAGACCTTATTGTTCCATGTTTTCCTAACAGAGAACTTCGCTCTCAGACTGCAGGTTTACTTGTGGTTCCTAGAGTTTCTAAAAGTAGAACAGGAGGCAGAGCTTTCAGTTCTCAGGCTCCTGTTGTGTGGAACCAACTTACAGTTTCTGTCTGAGGCTGACACCCTGTCTACTTTTAAGACTAGATATAAGACTTTCCTTTTTGAAATATCCTATAGTTAGGATTGGCCTGGGTTTCCTGAGCTATCCCTCAGTTATGCTGCTATAGGCTTATAATGTTGGAGGACAAACTGAACACATTTCCTCACTCTGATGCTGTCTTTACTATCTCTACTCTCCATGTTTGTAATTATTAAACATTAACATGTGTTTCCCTTTGTTTTTCTTCCCACAGAAACTACACCCGGACCAATCCTTCTGTGTTTGTCTGTCTTTTTCCTGTCCTCTCAAACCCCAGCTGGTCGAAGCAGATGGCTGCTCGTCCTAAGCCTGGTTCCGGTTCTGCTGGAGGTTTCTTCCTGTTAAAAGGGAGTTGTTCCTTTCCACTGTTGCCAACCTGGTGCTCAGGATGGATTGTTACTAGGTAAAAATCTGACACAATCTGCTGGCTTTCTTCGATAACTTTTACTAATTTGTATTTTCTAAAGTATGTGAATATTTTTATATGTTGCCCTGAGGTGACTCTTGTTGTAAACTGCGGCTAAATAAATAAACTGAACTGAACTGATAATACATGTACTGGAGGGAAAAAAAAATTGTGGCTATGTTGTAAAACACTAAAAGAAGAAAAAAAAACTGAATTTGGAGAAAAAAAAAATCTGGCGTAAATTGAACAAGTTTCTTAAGATTTTATATTTAACATCAAACACATGACAGTCCTAAAGATTTCCTGTACTTTAGGAAGAGGTAAGGTATTAACTTTTGGAAAGTACAACCTCAAATCCGAAAAGGTTGTGAAGTTGTGTAAAATGTAAATAATAACAAAATTCAATGGTTTGCAAATCTCATAAACCCTTATTTCAATCACAATGGAACATAGTAAACATATCAAAAGACTCAGCTAAAAAACTGCATCATTTTTTAAAAAAAAAAGGAAGAACCAGCTGGAGGAGCATTTTGTAACTAATCAGGTTAACTAGCAACAGGTCAGTAAGAGGACTGTGTATAAAAAAGAACTTTAGAGAGACTAAATATTTCAAAGGGATAGGCAGTCTGTAAAAAATTTGAATTTGAATATTTCAGAATAATGGTCCTCAATGAAAAAAATTGTAAAAAACTGTGAACATTCCCTCATCACCCGTTCATAAAGTCATCAAAAGATCTCAAGAATCTGCAGAAATCTCTGAGCTCAAAGATCAAGACTGAGAGTCAGTATTGTATGATCGTGATCTTCGGGCCCTTGAGGGCCACGGCATTAAAACCAGATCTGATTCTGTTCTGGACATTACTGCATGGACTCAGGGACACTTCCACAAATCATGGTTTGTAAACACAGTTCATCGTGTCCATCTACACATGCTGCTTAAAGCTCTATTATGCAAAGAAGACGCAACATGTGAACTCTAGCCAGAAATGCTGCCATCTTCTCTGGACCAAAACTCATTTAAAATGACAACATGCATTCTGTTATGGAAAAAAAAATTGGTCCTTGGAGATGTTCTCATTTTGCGTAACAGCCCTTTACTGTACGTTTCTGTTCACAGTTTAATGTTTGGTCGTGAAGCCCTCCAAGTTATGATTAAACTAGTAGCCATAGCTGTGTCTTGCTATTAAGTTCTGGTTAAATGAGCACTTTAAATTATAATCTAAAGTCAGGCAGATTTTGTTGCTTGGACAGGTCTCATCCCTGGGACGTTCTGCTCAACATTTACTTTGTAAGAAATTGATAAAAAAAAAAAAAAAATGGATCTACCAGTCTCCCTTAAATTTTTGCCATGACACAATCTCCAAGGAATGCTAGACCTTCCCTTACTCTTTGTTTTTCGTGTCGTATGGAAAACCCTTTACGAAAAAGGCCTAGCACTCCTCAAAGGAATGCATATCACCCGCCGCCTCTCATGTCAGACTTTAAAGCCACGATCATCTCATGTTAGGAAATGATGGAGTTGTAGCTGCTTTGGTCGAACCTTGAAAATAACATATTACCCAATCTCATGTGATGCTGTGATACCTTGAAGGGTTTGTTAGAGTTTGGAGCATGTATTGTGAATGACTCTCAGCTACTACCACGCCAAATTCTCGCTCAATATCTGTGAAATTCATTGAGGTTTGGCGATTTTGTGCAGGCTAGTGCTAATTAGCTCTGGCAGGCATCTTGAACTGAGTAGATACCAAAAGTTCAACAATTGTAGAGCCAGTGATTTCACATTATCACCTTCAGCAATAAATCTTTTTTCTCTTTTAAGCTGACTGAATGCTTGTCCTTCCTCTTACCCCTCAGATTGGCTGCCTGCCCAGATATAGCTTTTTCCCAGCCCAACATTTTACAGACAAGCTGTGAATAACAAGCCTAACTAAGTGCTAAGTTTACACTGAAGCGTGATTCATGGTCAACTGGGACGTAGCTTCTATTAGAGGGGGGTGTTTTGTTGAAACTGTTGTCCGTTTGGCACCTTCACACAGAAGCTTTCTGCCTGCACTGTAACAGTTTGCAACAAATCGGGATGGACACGTCCACACTGCAACAACATCCAGCAGTGATGGACACACACACCCTCTAATGGCAACAGTGGACCACCAGAGCCGTGTGAAAGTGAGCGGTCACTCGCAAAAAAAGGTGTCAGAGGTTCACAGGAGCCCTTAATGCCTGGTTCACACGGCACGATTACGAAATTGTCTGCCAATTTTCAAAACCTAAGACACCACACGTGACGCTAAAAAAATCTTAGGTATAAACAGGTTCGATCGGACAGTGTGTGGTGTCCAGCCACACGGCAGGAGCAACACACCACACATGAACCGATTTCACTCACGAACATTCTGATTCCAGGCAGGTAATCCTATAAAATGTGAGAAATATAAATAGTTAAAACAAAAAATATAAATAAAGAATTTAGCCTGATATGATTTGAACAGGAGGAGAGGAAAACCTTTCCCTCCAGCGTCCCTCGCTGGATCCTGGGCCTGAAAAGTGTCCACTATGTCTCCATATTTGGACTGAGTTGACTCCCAGTCGACACTCACTGCCCTACACTTTTTTAGTCTTAGAGTTTAATGTGACACAAAGTAGAAGTTCTATTTTGTTATCAGTCCACAAAAAGGATTCAGTTGTTGCTCTTGTATTTGACATCCTCGTCTTTTCTTGTGTTTACAGTTTCAGTCAAACTGTAAAACATATACAGTCTACCTGAGATGTACGCTGTATGCACATGCTCCATGTCTCGTTTCCTGTTTCTGGTGTATCTCATGGTAGCGTACAGGCCATACAGGCCTGGCATGGTGACTACAGTATTTTGGGTTGGTTTGTTGTGTTTCTGTGTGGATGAAAACATCTTTTATATTACCTGTTTTTCCTTTAAAGATGCACCGTATGAAATTATATTTCTGAAGGATTCAAACATGTTCTTTGTTTACTGCGCAGAAATAGTAAAATGGTCCCACTGAGATCCAGTCATATAGGGGTTAACTGAATTCAGCAGTAATTTAAGACATATTAAGGTCCAGTTGAATAAAATACATTTGATTCCCTTTCAGATAAAAGACAATATACAGTAGTGTATATATAACATCTTGGGGCATCAGAGAGGAGCTTCACTGGACTAAAGCACAATGCCCAAAGATTAATCAGGTTGTATTCTGTCCAATATCTGAAACATCAAAGTTTTCAAACATTTTTTTAACAAACGACTATTGATGGTACAGATTCATGATTATTAAACCTTTTTATTAGAGTAATTCTTGTGTGATGAGGTCCTTATCACAAGGTGGCCGAAGGTGCAAACATGCAGCTAACGGCAAAATGGACAAACACATGAATGATGGATATTCGCGCTCCGTGGATTTGGCTGTGTCTTCCTGTTGTCTGAGCCGGTGCTGGCAGTAAGATGTCAGTCAGCCCAAACGTGGTGGGCCAGCAACAAATTACCAAACCAATGACACCTGAAAAACAAAGATTAGACAACCTCCATGTCATGTGAACGTCTGACCAAGAGTTAATGTTGAGTTGTTTCACTAGACTGGACAAAAAAAAGACACACCTAATTTGATCTGATATTAAAACAAATTGTATTTTTTATTAATATTTTCATAAAAATGATTTTTCTTTTCTCAATAGCTTCTATGTCTTGAGACCAGGTAAGGAAATATTAATGTTGAATTGTTTCATTCAACTGAACTAATGAGACACGCACCTCATGAAACGATTCAACATTCATTTTTAATTTTTTCAATTTGACAATTTTTCATCCACAATTAAGAAACGGCAGGAAGACACAGTTGAATCCACAGAGCTCCAGTAGCCATCATCCATGTGTTTGCAGGAAGTTTGCACCTGTCGGCCACCATGTTGTCATGACTGCGGCAAAAGGAAAAAAAATCATTTGAATTTAAAGACACCATATTTATCCTCATATAACAACTCAAACAAAACTTTATACTGAATTTAATTTTAGGGTTTCTTCTTGTTGACCATTCCTAAATTAGTCATACCCAGACCAAATTTGACTTCCCTTGTGTCTTCTTAAAATACTGATATGTAGAATAAATGGTACTGGTCATTACCAGTGAGCCTCCTCAATGGAAGCATACTGTCTGATAAATATTTTTAGAATAATATTTGATTTTATGAGTAAATTTTCTGATTTATTATGAGAACACTTGGGCTGGGGGTTTCGAGAAAAGGCTGTGGTCAACTAATAAGTTACCTGTTGCAGATAGCTCTTTGAACGGCCTCACATTGGAGAAACAGAGTTAAGTCTGACAGGACTGATGAGCCGAGGGCTCGTCTGAGCGAGGCCACGATGGAAGTGGATCGCTGCCGTTTTAAAACAATTCCAAACTCACAGCTGGAACTGGGATTCGTGCCGATGCTATTTCAGAAACCTTCGCACCACTGTCAGCGTTGCACTACTTGGCTATTTTCCTGGAATTCTACGGTTATTTAAAGCACAGGTGGCAGCAGCAGGGAGCTGTAGCACTTCCTGTGCACCTGAGGGCCACTTCCAGCAGGAGTTTCATAATATTTCTGATGAAATAACTCTGCAATGCAAATGAGCCGCTATAAAGTTGTAAAGAATGAAGGTGTTTCAAGTAGGATCTGCCATTTAAAGCAAAAACATTCTTTCAATTTGTTGGTAATTTTAAAAAAAAAAAAAATTATTTGTTGGTAATTAGTAGGGATGCACCAATATCAGTTTTAGGTATCGGTTCTGATACCATAAGTGTGTACTTGTACTCATAAAAGTGTTCTGATTCCTCAATACCAATACCACTTTCCTGCAGCATGACATTAACTTCTCAGCTGAGCAGTCAGGTGGTAAAGGACCATAACATCCTACTACACCGTCTTCATGTGGAGGTCGGTCTCTGTGACACTGTTCTGGACTGGTTTACATCTTTTCTCTCTAATCGGCTGGAATGTGTTAGCCTTGGTAAGGCCAAGTCCCAGGCTGTCTCTGTCTCCTGTGGTGTCCCACAGGGGTCAGTATTAGGGCCCCTGCTGTTTTCCCTCTATATGCTGCCTTTGGGTCAAATTATTAATCGACATAACATCTCTTTTCACTGCTATGCCGACGATATACAACTCTACATTAGAATTGGAGCATCATCATCACCATTCTCTCTCAATGCCTTCACTACTTGCCTGGAGGAG
>NC_051450.1:7106644-7122199 GCF_001649575.2 Kryptolebias marmoratus | reverse complement strand
GACTCTCGTTCATGCATTTGTCTCCTCCAGGCTCGATTATTGCAACTCTCTGTTTGTTGGAATCCATAAAAAACATCTTCAGAAGCTCCAATACATTCAAAACAGTGCAGCCAGGATTCTTTTGAGGGCCCGCAAATCTGCCCATATTACACCTCTCCTGCATGATCTTCACTGGCTTCCTATCAAGTGCAGGATTCAGTACAAAATCGCGCTCATCACCCATCAGTGTTTAAATGGGACCTCACCGGATTATTTGAAGGACCTTCTCATTCCTCACTCATCCACCAGATCTCTACGATCACAAAACTGTAACTTCCTTCACCTTCCTCGCTCCAGATTGAAGTCCATGGGAGATCGGGCTTTTGCTGTCGCTGCCCCCCGGCTCTGGAACTCTCTCCCAGATTATTTGAGAGCTCCCCAACCATTGATTGATTTTAAAAGAGGCTTGAAGACTTTTTTATTTAAGCAAACCTATTCTGCTTCTACATGTTTTTTATGATGTTGTTTTTATCTCTGATTTTTTATCTTTGATTTTAATTGCACTGTGTAGCACTTTGAGATTTTTGTTAATGAAAAGTGCGGTATAAATTGGATTTATTATTATTATTATTATTATTAAAGGAGGATAAAATGTGCAATAATTAAACAGAAAACAAATATTAATCTTTCTTTTTGCATTTCTTATCATACCTCCCTTCCACTCAGTGGTCCCCTGCTGCTGACACACAGTCAGAGAAAGACCCTGAGTTCAGCTGTGCCCCTGAGTCTCTGAAACTCTTAGCTCTGACCCACTTTATGGCTCCTGTTGTTTTAAATATGAAGGGCAGAAGAACTCCACCGCTCACAGGCTCTTAGTGATTGAAACCTGAAATGTTAACATGCATTAATTGTGTGAAAGCTCATTCAGCATTCATTGTTTTCTTGTTTTTATTTTTACAGTTCTTCCAATCGTACTACTGCATGCTTTGTGCTGTTTTAGCCATTCATGAACCAAAGCATTTGGCTCATTACGGACCCGGGTGCTGACTTTAGATTGCTGTTACTTTTATACTTTTCAAAGTATTTAACTTTATTTACAAATATTCTATGCTTTAATTCTTTCAAAGACATTGTTCTCTTTGAAATCTGCTACAGCATACTACCTATGGGGGTTCTTTATGATGCTTTTAGCTTTTAGCCACCATTCTGCAACTTTTAGCTACTAACTCTCCATTTAGCTAGCATTTTGCTATTTTTTGGCTTTTAGCTAGCATTTTGGTTCTTTTACCTTTTAGGCATCCCTTTGATGTTTTTAGCTTTTAGCTGATGTTCTGTTCCTCTTAGCTGTTAGCTAGTGATCTGCTCCTTTTAGATTTTGCTACTGTTTTGCTACTTTTAGCTACTAACTTTCTATTTAACTAGTATTTTGCTACTTTTAGCGTTTAGCTAGCATTTAGATTCTTTTAGCTTTTAGGCATCCCTTTGATTTTTTTTTAGCTTTTAGCTGAAGTTCTGTTTCTTTCAGCTGTTAGCTAGTGTTCTGCTCCTTTTAGCTTTTTGCTCTCAATTTAGTTAGGGTTATGCTAATTTTGACTTTTAGGTAGCGTCCTGCTCTTTTAGCTTTTAGTTACTGTTCTACTACTTTTAACTTCTTAATCTCCATTTAGCTAGCATTTTGCTACATTTGGCTTTTAGCTAGCATTTTGGTTGTTCTAACTCTTAGGTAGACGTTTGATATTTTTAGCTTTTAGCGAGTGTTATGTTTCTTTCAGGTGTTAGCTAGCATTCTGCTACTTTTAGTTTCTAACACCATTAGGATAGCATTTGCTAATTTAGGCTTTTAGCTGGCATTTTGGCTCTTTCAGCTTTTGATATTTTTTAGCTTTTAGTTGGTGTTCTGTTCTTTACAGCTGTCAGCTAACGTTCTGCTACTTTTAGCTTCAACTAATCAGCTTCAGCTTCTTCAGCAGATTTCAACAGAGTCATTCAGCTCTCAGCATATGGGGCGCCATTTGTAAAGGAGCTTGTGCTCAAAATTCATGCCTAAATTTTGTCACATGATTTTTTACAACATTTTTAGGTGAGAATGTGGCTTTGAAAGTCTCAAATATCTGCTCGGTTCATCAGTACATGACCTTATTACAATATTGTTTTGACACTTTCGGACATGCCTGCTCCGCTCGCCAGCTGTCAGCTGGCCGAGCGTTTCACGTTCAGTACACCGGGGGAGAACGCCTGACTCCCGGCACATTGTTATAAAAACTCCCGCTAGCTTTCCCAATGAGTGGAAGATAAACACCGATATTACGTAATATCTAACTGTAAAATGTTTAGTTTACTTAAGTATTTCAGCAAACTTCAGCCTAGTGTCAAGCTTTTATTTTGGTACTTCCTGTTTCAGGCATTAAAAATTTGCATATTAGCTAAACATTTAGTTTCAACATTTAGCATTTAGATATAACATATAATATTTAGATATAACATTTAACATTTAGATTTAACATATAACATTTAGATTTAAAATTTAGCATTTAGATTTATATTTAGCATGTAGCTGTAACAATTACATGTAACTAGCTAAATGTTGTAAAAAGTGACATCAGAAAATCAACACTACATTTTTAAACAGTGTTTGAAGCTAAATTTGACAAAATTTAGGCATGAATTTTGAGCACAAGCTCCTTTACAAATGGCGCCCCATATCAGCATTTAAACTGAAAATCAGGTTTTTCTGGTTAAAAAAAGAGTTGATGGGTGCCAACGCAGCTACTGCTTAAAATGTCAACATCCATCAGCCTTCTTATCTAAAGCCAACAATAATTAGAGACAATCCTTTGTAATAATCTAAGCTGGCAAATTGTCGATGTTTTTATATATAAATAGAAAACATGTAAAGGGAACCAAAAGAACTGCTAAAGTTTAGGGACGTAATGGTTTGTGTATTTGGTCCATGACTGTTCTGTACAGTGAGCTGATGATAAATACATCACTGCTCCCCCAGAGGCAGAATTTATTTAACTCCAAAAAAATAAAAATAAAAAGCAGAGAGAGACCCAATCTGAACACTTTACATCAAACTAAAGATGTCTGGTTCAGAATAACTTGCAGAATCAGACGCCACCCTCTTCAACACCAGTGGAGTCTGATCACTCTGTAAATAATCCAAAAATGCATCACAGTCTAAGTCCCACATAAGGCTTTTATTTTACTCCCTTTTTGTGTCACGGGGCTGTGCACTTCCTGTAAAGTTCTGTGCATGGACGCATGCAAATGCAGCAGGATTATAGCAATAAGATGAGGAAACTGTAATGGTTTAAAGACGAATTATTAAGTGTCTGGCTTGAATGGGAATAAGGGATTATTTGTTTTAAAGTTTTATTGCTGTTGAGAAAATGCTTATGTTGATTTATGGGAGGGTTATAGTGTGACGCTAGGGTGATATTTGGGCTAAAAATAGCTCTACGGTACGGCGCAGATACTAAAAGTAGCATCGAGCCTTACGTCATAAAGAGGGGGGTTTGTTTGTTTGTTTTTGTCTTGGCTTCTAAGAGAGTTGTCTGTATAAAAAAAATAAAAAATATTTAAAAAAAAGGTACTATTTGGCATTTGTTTCTTTTTCATTTTGTAAAGGTAAGTAATTACCAAACGGTGATTTAGGTGTACCATTATACCTGCATTAAAGCTACCCGTCAGTGGCTCATTAGGGTCACCATGGTAACCCTGCACATCCGCACTCTCAATAAGACATGCAGACAGACTGTAAGCCTCAAACAGACAGCCACAATGCAACAAAATACCATCTGTATTGGAAAGATTCCCTTACTGTAAGTCACACGTGTCAAACTCAAGGCCCGCGGGCCAGATCCGGCCCTCTGTAGCATTTCATCCGGCCCCCAAGATAACGTTTAGATTTCATTAGATCCGGCCCTCTAGTCTGGGACAGATCGAGTCTCTAATTCGTATTTTGCTTTAAAAAACGGAGCCTAAATAGTGAAGTTATCTCTTGAGAGTGACTTAAAAGCCAATAATACATAGTTTTCATTTCTGTATATTCAGGTTTTTGTTGATGGCTTTTTAAAAAAATCTGTTTTAATGTTAAAAAATTCATTTAAAAGCTGAGTGAAGCGTAAGAAATGACTGCTAATAATGGGCTTTTTGAAGTTTGATCTATTTGTCTGTGTTCATTAAAGTCTGTTTGCTCTAAATTCTGTATATCCTGTAACTGGGAAAAGGTCATTGATATTTCTATATGAATGATTTTACATAATACATCTAAAACTAAGGTTAATTTATGTAATTTTTAATAAATATTGATCAGGATTGGCCCTTGGCTAGGACCAAATTTTTTATTTTGGCCCCTTTGCGTCACTTTGTTTGACACCCCTGTTGTAAGTGGCAGAAGCATCTGGCCACCACACGTGTACGTTATGTGTCTACAGAGTGAAGAAAGAACTAAAGAACTCTTGAGCTCAAGCACAACGGAAGGCAATGAGAGGTTGGGTGTGTGCACTCTCTGAAAGAAAACCATAAATCTTACAACTGTGAGAAACATATTGGGTGAAAAAGACACACCTGGCTATGTCTCAGGTGTATCAGTTGTATAGGAATTATGAGGATTTCAAAAGAAAATACTTAACAACATTCTGGAAAGTTTAGACAGCAGAAAAGTTAGCATTTGGACATATTTACCTCCAGCCAAGGAGGTTGTGTTTTCAGTAGCGTCAGTCTGTCTGTGTCCAAGGTTACTTAAAAAGTTATGAACAGATTTTCAGGAAATCTTCAGGAAACGTCAAACATGGTCCAAGGAAGAAGTGGTTAAAAGTTGGTGGTGATCTGGTCAAAGTTCAAGGTCAAAGGTCACAGACCAGCCCATGCTCTAACTCTGCAGCTGTATAACAGGAATGTTAAACTCCACAGCACCTCATGGGTCAAGGGTGATCACTGTTGATTTCAAGGTGGCAGGGTCAAAGGTCAAAGTCACAGATGAACTTGTGTTCTATGTAACCATGTAATTGAGGAAAATCAGGACGCACAGTTGGACACCTCTTAGGTCAAGGGTGACCACGAATGATTTCAAGGTTATGGGGTCAAAGGTGAACGTCACAGTTGACCTAGCGCTCTAACTCTGCAGCAGTGTCATGTAGGAATGTCAAACTGCACAGCTGGACACCTCATAGGTCAAAGATGATGCCTGTTGATCTCAAGGTTCATGGGGTCAAAGGTCAAGGTCACAGGTAGCCCCTCTGTTAAAAGCTCCTCCCTGCTCCTACATGTGACCCTTTTGTTCCCTCCACCAAGGAGGTTCTGTTTTCAGTTGGTTGTCGGTCTGTTAGCAAAGATCAGGTAAAAACTAATGAACAGATTTGGATGAAACTTTCAGGAAATGTTGGAGTTGTCACAAAAAACAATGGATTACATTTTGGTGGTGATCCAGATTATGATCCGGATCGCACTTTTTTATTCACACTGTGGCCTTAGCAGTTCTTTAGTCTAATCTGTAAAAATCACCAAACTTAATCTAAGATTGTGTAAAAGCTGTCAAAGATCTCAAAATGCCAGTCCAGTCAGATAAAGTCCAACTTTCTGTGACCTGTTTAGACTTTTCTGCAGTGGAATCTGTCTGGGCTGTAGAGCTCCAAAGAGGGCTGGGGTTTCCCAAGTGTTTTGCCAAAATTCTATTGTTTTTAATGGGGATTTTTTTTTTTTTACATTCAATTCTGAATTTCATTGACGTATGATGGATTTTGACCAAAAGCCATTTTGCACTATTCCTGATTGAGCCTAGGGCTGCTTGATTATGTAAAAACTAAACTCACCATTATTTTGGTCAATAATGTAATCAGGATTATTGAAACTGATTACTCATTAAAATAGCTGAATGTGTTCATTCATATGTAGGCAACGATATAAAATAATAAACATATATCTATTTTTTTTTATCAGAAATATGGTGTATTTCCATTATATTAAAGGGAAATCTGTTGTCCCCATTTTTATTTGACCGTACTCTGCTTTACTTGGACAGGCCAAAAACATGCACTTTAAGTTAAGTGGTGACTCTAAGCTGTCCCTAGGTGTGTGTGAGAGGTTGTTTGTCTCGTTTGTCTCTATTTGACCCTGTCATGGACTGGTGACCTGTTCAGGGTGTACCCCATCCCTCATGCTCCCTGGGGCCTATATTTTTCCAAGCATCATGCATTCATGTTCTGCTGCTAAAAAAAATTATATTTGGTCAATCCAACAGACTCTCAGTGACCATGATGCCCACACCTGGTTTAGATCATGATTGTGAGGAAGTGAGGAAAATGTTGGTTTATCACAACTGATATTGCCATCGCAATATTAAACAATAATATCCAACATCGCAAGTTTTTCTAATATCGTGCAGCCCTGCTAACCACATCTTTCTACCAAAAACATGTCTTATCATGTGGTGGATTAATAACATTTTAATATTTAAATGGAAAATGTGTCATGAATGTTGTCAAATTTCACCAAAAATACAGCAACAGGTGTTCCAATTCAACAGAACATTCAATGAATTAGTAAAAAAAAAAATGTGTTTAAAGTCTGCTTGTGAGCCATTTATGAATAAACACCTTCTGGTGTTTTTGGAAAATAAAACTACTTCACATATCATCCTGAATTCCTTCCTAGTTAAGAAGCTGCAGCTCATTCAGCAGGCGAGACGAGACGAGAGCACGCTCATAAGGCAGAATACGGCTAATCGTGTTGAATAATAGTTGTTTTCTGTTGATTATACAGCATTTGTGATCGTTTGGAGCAGAATTTCAGATTAAAGCTACAAATTTAATTAGGATTTGAGAGTCAACGTGTTTATTGTCATGTGTACAGCTGGAAACACGCTCCCCGAGCGATGAAATCCGTTCTCTGCTGTCTGCAACAAATGCCAAACAGAAGAGTTTAGCTGACTCTTTTTTTGTTGTCGTATGGGTTTTCCAAAGCTGCGGGAGGAAACAGAAGAATAACAAAAAAATATATATATTAATAAGGGTGCTTCAGTGTTTGCGTTGGTGGTTATTTGAAAGCGCAGAGATTCCAAAAACCCAAATCGAAGCGATGGAATCCCCAGAGCAAGCCGCTGAGGGAGAGAGGCGTTCATGGAAATGCTGTTGTCATCACAACAGCATCCATTCCTGGGGTATCGCGGGAACATGTATAATCCATGATGCCAGTTTCGGTGCAGAGCCACGGGCCAGCGGTGAACTGGAGCGTGAAGAAGGAGCGTGCAGCCGGGGAATGAGTGACAGCCACCACGGGCTGCACAGAGCCTCGACTTAAATCTTTCATGGCAGGCCGTCGGAGTTCTTATTCAGTGTCAGGCTGGTAGGACGGCACTCAGTGCACCACCAGGGAAACCCTTGTTGCACATCGATCCCGGCTACACAAGCCCATAGTTAGTTATGAAGCGTGTAAATGCAAACGTGGGTGCATGTGGCTCTTTGTTAGCAAAATAGCCCACGCAACGCTGAACGGATTCAAATGAAATTTGCAGAAAGTAATCAGTGGACGCATCTCAACTACTGATTACCATTTAAGCCAACCTAATACAAGATAGCCACCGCAGGTCGTTGACATTTATTAACACATACCAAAGAAAAGGGGCTACAACTCAATATTTTACCCATATGGAAGTAAAACTGGTAGTAGCTGAGAGTCATTCAGAACACACACTCTGAGCAGGACTTCTTAGCGTGTTACATGAGATTGCAATGCTGTCACCAAAATGGTTAAAATACAAGCCATTATTACCCACAGTAGGACGATTTCAGCTGAAAACTCTGGCATGAAAGCTGGCGGGCGATAGGCATTCCTTCAAGGAACGCTAGGCCTTTAATACAATTATTTGTTTTAACATTTGTTCCACAGATAGATCCATAAATAGACAGGTATTAGAAAAGGCAGCCGTTTATCTGTGTATACTACGAGCAGATGAAAGCAGGAGCCTGGAGGTGAGAGGGAAATTCTGGGATGTATCCCCCGCCTCCCGTGTTGCTTTTGGACCAACATGTCTGTGAACGCACCACGCCGTATGAACGCTTCATTTGCACAAAACCTTTTAAATTAGACGTTCTCTCTTTCTTTCTTTCTTTCTTTCTTTCTTTCTTTCTTTCTTTCTTTCTTTTTTTTCTTGTATAAATAGACCATGAAGCGGAAATAAAAGCTGACTGAGCGGCTGTGTGGTGGCAGACATCCTGTGGCTTCGTTTCAGAGTCAGAGCAGCTGAAGCAGCCAAAACTCACCTCCACGAAATAGAAGCAGGGCAGCAGACTGACGCTGTCTTTGGTCAGGACTCCCTTCCCTCGCGCAGACATCATGGTGGCCGAGCCTCCCGGTGCTCCGAGCAGATCCGGGCTGCGGCAGACGAAGAGCGGCGTCCTGGCGGGGTGGTGGTGGGGAGTCGGGGGGGTGAGAGAGATCAGGGTCGCTCCATGAGATCCCCCCTCTCGGTTGCCTTCTCGGCGCTGAGGAGAAGCCGCGCTCTGCGCATGTCCGCCTACCAGCTGTCAGCTGGAGCGCGGAGGAGGAGGCGCATGCGCACTGCGGCTGCGCCTGTTTGGAGCTGCTGCTGACTGACATGGAGAGGCCAGCCTGATAGGTGGCTTCCCCTCACATCTCTCACAGCTTGTCTTCCTCTCAGTTAAACCCAGCTTCAGGAAGGAGACAGAAAGATCATGTCTTTACCTGTGTTTGTGTCTCTGTTAGTAAAATATCTCAGGAACCACTTGACAGATTTTAATGAAACTTGCAGAAAGTAATCATTGGATGCATTTCTACAACTGATTGTCGTTTGGAGTCAGTTATTCAAGATGGATGCCACAGCCAACTGAAGTAAAAAAGAAAGAAAGAAAGAAATGGCTGGTATTCAGTCAGTTTCTTAAATATTGAGCAAATATTTAGTGTGTTTTTGCTGAGTGTTGTTGTATACTTTATGTTGAGTTAGTAGATTTGATTTATGTGCTTTGTGCTGTACATTTTCATAGCTAAGTCTTGGTCATGTTTATCTCCTTGTGGACATTTAAGTTACAATTATAGTATGAGGACTTCTCATAGACTAGTACTTATAATTTATTTGTTTATTCTCTTTGTAGAAACTTACACCCACAGACGTAAACACCCATGAGTGTTAATGTTCAGTCACAATTAAAGACAAGTTCAAAGCTAAATCCTGGACCGGGACTCCTTTCATCTCTACTCACCTGAACATATATACTGTCCTAACCTGACGCCTTGACGTCATTGCTATGCTACTTACAAACCAGTCCTCATTACAGTTGTGTTTTTGGGTTTACACAGTGAATGCATTGTTGCTCTGTTCTGTTGCTGTTATCACTTCTTGTCACCAGAGGACGCTGCTGTGATGGCGTAGGGCAGAGTAGAGCCTGAGTTAGAAGGCACAGGAGTAAATATTCGGGAGAACTGTATTCAGTGAGCTGGAGGGTCCGCAGTTGCTGGAATAAAGTGTGAGAGTTTAAACCGTCGTCCCCTATTGTATTACAACCGCCACAGCCATTTCCATTAACTTTCTAAAGTCAACTCAGTCTGTTAGCAAAATATCTCATGAAGCACATGTATTTATTTGGTATTTGGATGAAACTTGGAGGAAATAATCATTGGCTGTATATTTACAACTCAATAACATTTGGATCCAACCCAATTCAAAATGGCTGCCACAGTTGGATAATTTTAGAATAGATAAAAATGGTTATAATTGAATTAGTTTTGCAGATAATATGCTCAATTTTGGTGTGGTAGTAGCAGAGAGTCATTCATACATACTCTGTGCGTGACATCTCGTATATTGCTTGAGATTGCACATAGTTGTTTTTATGGTTGGACCAAAGCGGCAGCAACTCCGTCATATCTCCACATAAGGTGATTTTTGTCTAAAACACTGTCATGTAAGGCGGCGGGTGATATGCATTCCTTCAAGGAATGCCAGGACCGTAATTCAGTGCTTCTGCTCTGGAAGCAGTTCCCTTTCAGTCAGATAAAACCACAGGAGCATGTTTTTTTTAAAAAAAATTATTAGTCTTGGATCTACGTATGCGTGTGAGCCTGTGAGTAAAATAATCTAAGATTATTTTTAAAAACCTGTTCCTGTGATTTCATTATTGTGCAAATCTTACTGTAAGAAAAAAAACTATAAATATGAATGCAGAAGCAAGGTCCACACAAACCCTGAACATCATTTCATCTTCACTTATTTGCAACTCGAAGAGAGATCAGTGGACATAAACAGCCTTCAAAGTGAGGAAGGTCAAGGTTCTGCATCAGACTGCATCTCTTTCATTTTAAATAAAGTCTCAGGAGGACTCAGAATAATCCTCACATAAATAAGTAAGTTAAAACTCACGAAACTGATTCAACTGAACTCTATTATCTCGTTTCTTTTCCATCCTTCAGTTTGTTGTGGATGGTGCCTCCACTCCCCATTGCATGGTGTAACAATGTTGTCAATGTCAGGGTGGGTGGCCCGGGACTCGCTCTGGCAGGAGTGTGATGACCCTGCCGACTGGCACTGGGTTTGGTGAAGAAACATCCAGCAGGAGCTGCACCTTGAGAGGTGATGGCAGCAAAGACATGGGCAGGGGCCTGCAGCGGCGGCCTCAGGAATAGTGCATTGTAGAGGCAGAGGCAAGAGCTGTGACCGTCTCTGGATGATGGCTTGGCTGTAGGATTGGGTGTTCTTGACATATGGAGAGCTGAGACAGAATTGCTTCTTGCATCACAGGAAAAAGAATGGACAGGTCCTTTTGTCAGAAGATCCAGCTACACATCCCCCCGGCCGCTCCAATGTATCCACGACTGGCTCCAACTCAAAGCACTCACCCGGCTGTGTGTTGGGGCCATCCCTGCTCAGGTTCTACTGTAACAAGGTTGATGCTCGTTGGCTGAGGACCCAAGGATGCAGGGGGAAGGTGAGAGTAGTGATGGCAAATTCGAAACAGTGTTTCAGCATGTGCTGAAATTTGTTCCGGAACCCTGTTCCACAATCCGTTCTGAATGCAGCGAGACTGCTCCGTTCGGGGGATCCGTTACGTCACCAACTGTTTCGAAACGTCTCAAAACAGCAGACTGAAATTCAGTGAAACTCAAACGTTATCTTCTTTGCAAATATAATAAATACTACAATTACATAAACTGAAAGCAGATAAAAACTTTAGATGCCACTGATTATTTCCTGTGTCCTTACTTCATTGGCACTGATTCAAATCCAAACATATGAAAATATTTCAAAGCTCTTCTAACCTGCAGTGGTTTTGCAAAGTCTTGCCTCATTAACTTGAGTGTCTCATACTGAGCTTGGTTTGGATTTTGGATTGATATCATACCATCTTTATTTATGAAGCACTTTAAACACCCACCGGACGAAAGTGCTGTACACAATCATATAATACAATATAATCATAAAGTAGAGGAGGTCAAATATAAAAGCAGTAATAAAATAATAAAATATAAACACAGTAAAACAAAGTCAAACATCTCAGATTGTGCCGAAAGCCAAAGAAAAGAGATGGGTCTTAAGAAAGGATTTAAAAACAGCAAGTGAAGAGGCCTGGCTTATGCCCAAAGGAAGGTCATTCCACAGCTTGGGTGCTGCTATTGATATTGATGTAAAAATGGTAAAAGGTACCTCAGTCCTAACTTTGTTGAACAGATTGGTTTTCTGATTAAAAATACTTAAATGTACAAATACAGACAGATTCTAATAAAATGTCCTTCTGTTCAAACAATACTATAAACCAACACAAAAGGTCACAAGAGACAAAAAGACAAAAAACATTCCATTTTTCACTAAGTGTAGGATTTTAAAACGTATCCTGATTAAATAATTACTAAACTGGGATTATTTGTCTCGGTGTCCTTCAGTAACAAGAACACAATTTAACTTATTGTTGTATTTGTTTTTACTTATTTAAAGATGGGTTTATTTTATTTATTTAGTTTATATGATTTTTATAGTTATGTGACGGGTGTAACCTCTGTGGTTTGCTGTTTTTGTGAGAAACTCATTGAACTTTGAATTCATTTGGCCACAAAGTGTTGCCATGGTGAGGTGTTCCGAACGTTCTACAAGATCAAACTTTTTCTTGAAACTATTGCTCCAAATGATTCGATGATTCCATTTCTGCTCTCACTAGGTGACAGACAGACAGGTAGAATCTAAAAGGGCTTTTTATTACAAGAGAACACAACCAAGAGGTGCAGGAGTCAAAACTGGCTGCAGCTTATGGGGGCTGATGAGCAACACGCTTAATGAATGAGTGATCAGGGGAGCTGAGGAAACTATAGTGAGGGTAATGCAAACAAAAAAAGACACCAGCTAAAACTGATCAACACACCGCAAACCATGAACTAAGGTCAAAACAAAACTGAAATCTAAGACCAAAACTCCAAGAAAAGCCTAAACCATGACTCAGGGGCTGCCATTTCATGATCCCTGCTTTCACAGCTCAGCTTTCACACTTTTTTTTTTTTTTTTACCGGTCCAACTCAGCTTTTCAGGTAAATGGACACCACAAGCGGTGTGCCTCTGTGTGTATGACTCCTGTTACTGCTGCTGGAACCCCTCCATGTTTTGGCGAAGAGGATAATACTCTGCTCACCCCCCAACGCCTCCATCTGACTTCGTTCTGGAACGCCCTGCCCCCCTTTTGTTGCCTTTCTAGGACTGGTTTGTTTGCACGTTTGGTATAGAAACCTTATGTGCTCAGGGTATGTGTTGGGGATGACTCGCAGCTACCACCACATCAAATTTTAGCTCAATATCTGCTATATTGACTGAGTTAAAAACACATTAGAGTTGGCTAATCTTGATTAGCTGTAGTGTCCATTTTAAATTGATAGTTGATATACATCCAATGATCACTTCCTGAAAGATTTATAAAATCCTGTCAGTGGTTTATGAGATATTTTGCTAACACGCAAACAGAGTTGACACCAATAGGTAATGGCAACATTAAAAAAAAAAGATTTTGGGCAATCTATTATCTCTCAGAATGTATGGTGGATCAGTGGTACTATCAAACCAAATTGTAGCTCAGTATCTGTAATAATGACTAAATTATAGCCTTTTTCAATACATTTTTCATTAGTTTTTTATTTCCGTTAGTTGTGGCAGCCATTTAAAACGGGGCTGATTTCATGAGTTAATCAGTTGTAGATGTACATCTTCTGACTACTTCCAGAGAGCTGCATTAACATCCATTCACTGGTTGAGGGGATATTTTGCTAACACCACAGCAACCATAAACACATACGTGCACAGGCAAAAACATTGTCACCTCTCTTTTTGGTGTCAGGCAATTAAAAAAAAAAACATATATAACCCAGAAATACGTTGCAAATATTTATATCAACCCATTATTTTCCAACTGTCCGTGAAGCACCCAGAGGAAGCATAACTGCGCATGGGCAGCAGCGGCTGAGCCGTAATTGTAATTGGGTGCTGACCTGTGGGAGCGGAGCGAGTGACGGAGCGACGGAGGACAGCGCGTCGCGGCGAGTCGGTGAACCCGGTGTCTCCTGGTGTTCGGGTCGTCGCTGAGGTCCTGGAGCTGCCCGAGGTAGGACGTCCCCCCGCCGAGGCTCCCACCTGTGTCCTCGCAGGTCCCCCTGAAGGCAGCCGGATGTGTCCACCTCAGGAGCACCACGGTTATTCCTGAGTCCAGCTGAGCTCCCTTATCTGTCAGGCTCACACACCTGGGACTGTTTCATCCCTCCTGGCTCAAACGGAAACCTATACTTAGCGAAGGGCGATAACGGGTTGTCTGTCTGTTAGCAAAATATCTCCCGAACCACTGGGCGGATTTTAATGAAACTTGCAGGAAGTTGTGCCTGGATGGAGATCTACAACTCATTTAGTTTTGGTGACAGTCCCATTCAACATGTCTGCCACAGCTAAGCAGCCTCACCAAACACGAAAACGGTCTAAAACTAAGCCAGCCTCTCGGATATTGAGCTAAAATTAGGTGTGGTAGTAGCTGCGAGTCCTTCACAACACATACTGAATGTTATCATATATAAAACTGCACAACATTTTTATATTTTAAGCAGGAAAAAACAAAACAAACTTTTTAGCTCTATACCAGAAATGACACTTTGCTGTTTCAAATTAGTTATTTCAATTCTTTCCATGTTTGTGAAAGAGTAAAGAACGGTAAAGCAAGTAATAACGCATATAGTTGCATCCCAGTTTCTTAAAAAAAGCAAACAAAGTAAAATATCCATCAGGTTGTTACTTATTTATCATTAAAAGTCCCCAAATGTCCAAAACCTTATTTCCTTACCTGCTTTAGGTTCTCAAGTTTTAAATCGTGGACAGATCTTTATATTTATTTTTCTCATTTGACTAACTGGCTGTATGTTTGTCTAACAGAATTTTCTGATCCCTTCAAGGGGACCTATTATGCAAAATTCACGTTTTGCATGTTTTTGTACTTCCATTTGGGTATCTACTGCTTCTAGAAACAGTCCAACCACAAAAAAATCACCCAGCCATTTTTTTTGACAATAAATAAATGTTTTCTGTTGTCTGCATAACGACCTGTTGCAAAAACCTCGGGATTCTTGTCACAGTCCTTGTTACCTAGCAACCCCAAGCCAAGCCCAGCCCCTCACCTAGCAACCCAAGTGGAGCTCCACCCACTTCATTACAAGAAGACCCCCACATTTGTTCTGCTGGTTTTACTGCTGAACAATGTCTGCTGGAAAAGGAAAATGTTTTGTTCTCGGCTGAGATATAGAACATGTGTCTTTATTGTCCCTGTCCCGACCCGCTACCAGTCGGGTTTTGGACCCACTTATTGCCGGTGTCCGACTCGACAAATGTTGGTTCAGAACCACTAAGTGCCCCTGTCTTAAAGTCAAAATCCTCAGTGTTTGAATTAGTAATGACATAAATGTGCGTCAGATCCGCAGCGTTTAATCTTTCAGAGAGTTTTTATGTTTTGAGATGGGACACTGAGTTGGGGGGGGGCGTGGCCAACAACAGCTTATTTGCATAAAAGTGACTTAGCCCTAAAACAGCTCATTCTGAAATGCGCTCAAAACAGGAAGAACTGATCAATATCTGAGAATGATTTTGTGTATTAAATGTAATGAAGATGTTTTGTACAGCCCACAGATCTATCCTGACTTGTTCAAGGAAGCAGAATAGGTCCCCTTTAAAATCAGATATTTTCCAAAACCTGCTGAATATGTTGGAAAAAAATCTACATTTCCCACTAAATTTTGGGGTGAAATACCGCTGTGTGTCAGATAGCTGCATGAACAAAATAGGAGACAGTTTGTAGTGAAACGGATCGCTGCATTTTAAACACATTTTAGGGGAAACTTGAACCACACTCAGCTGATTCTGGTTCTGAAATGGTGGGAAGCTGTGGACACCATTCACACCATTGTTTTCCTGTTTCTCTTTATTATCTATTATCTATTATCTATTCTTCTTTCACTATTCCGTACGTTTTTCGGCACCTATCTCCTTCCACAATTTTTCAGCTATTTCAACCGTTCATATATCAAAACGTTCAGCTCATTAATGCCATTCCT
>NC_051450.1:7093660-7102654 GCF_001649575.2 Kryptolebias marmoratus | reverse complement strand
TCTACCTTATGCAAATCTTCTACAAATCAGCTTCTGTTCCACTTTTTGCATCTTCATTAAACTTCAGCTGTTCAGCATATCTTCAGCCGCTTTCAGCAAAATCATTCAGCAAAATAAGCATTCACACTGCATTTTCTCAGGAAATGCAACTTCTCTAGTTAATTAATGATGTCTGCTAATGAGTTCACAGGCAGCCTAAACTACTTACAATACTATAAAGATTCACCAGACATTGCTCAGTGGATAGTCAACCCCCCTATTTCTTCTAAACAGCCTCCTACTCTTGAAACTTTTCAACTTCCTGCAAAACTTGATGATAGTAGGTTTACTATCTGCTGAACGGGCGAAGAACGTTTATTCAGGTGCATGTCATGATTCATCGATTCGAAGGCCTACGTCAGTTACGTTAGCTTCATCTAAATTATTAATGTTTTCTACGAAGTAACAGGCGACTAGTTCGGCTGAATATACTGAGTGAAATCCAAGCTGTTTTTTGTCTGAAAAGTAGATCAGTTGCTCTGTTACTAACTTGTGAGTAACTTTGGATACGGCAGGTAAGATAGTGATTGGTCTGTAGTTACTTAATGCCTCCTAGAACTATAACAGTATAGCTGTTTTAGAAATTCATCTAAGTCAATGTAGAAGGACATGTTAAAAAATGGAGGAAACTGTAGCGGTAAAGTGAATTCTTTGGCGATAAAGGGAATTTCAGAGCCAAGCATTCCTGTCCAAATGTGTCCGGATTGGTTTTAGAGCACTTGAGGGCGTCTCGGATGTAAATGAGGACTCCTCTCCCTGTTCCTGACTGTCTGTTGGAGTGGTAACAGTCCATCCAGGTGTGTTGGTACATTACTACTCAGCCAAGTTTCACTTTGAGCCAGTCCAGATCAGACTAACAGAATCTTCTACTCAGATTTTGTTTTTTTGTGTGTGAATTAAGGTCTGTTGTGTTAATACGGTACGCAAAAGTAAAAAAAACAACTTGAAATTCACACCTGGGAGGTTGTGCTGAAAAAAAATGACTCCAAGCATGGCAGGTTAAACCATTTTTAGGGTGAAATATGAAAGGAATTTGAAATAGTCCAAAAAACGTCCAGTTTCACCCTAGACCCCAGAGGGTTAAGAAATGCTGAATCCCTGCAGTTTTTCTTTTTTTTTTCCTGTGTGGGGAGCACGGCCGGCGGCGAAGCTTGTTGTTGGTGTCTTGACTGAGCCGGGAGTAACCTCCTCAACAGGAAAACTCTTCTTTGACAAACTTGCCCTGTTTTGGTGGTCTTATGCGCTGGTGTGGATTGTCAGTCCTCCAGGACATGGCAAATCCAAAAAAAGGTGAAAAAAAACCCAAAACAACTGGAACTCTGTGAGGTACCTGAAGATGTTTGATGTCTCATGGATTAGAAGCGAAACTACAACTACAGAACAGAAGTCTAGCTGCTTTTGTTTTTTAACCTTTTTTTGGGGGGGTGTCTTAAGGTATTTTTTTTAACTAGCCTTTTGGTACTTAATACTTTTAAGTAGCCTTTTTCTTTGTGCTATATTTTGCTTTTAGCTAGTCTTTTACAACTGTTTAGCCTTAAGCTAGTCTTTGATTTTTAGCTAACCTTTTAGCTTCTAGCTAGCCTTCACTACTTTGAGCTTTTAGTTAGCCTTTTGTTAATTTTAGCTAACATTTTGCTGCATTTCCCCTTATCCAGCATTTTGATAGTTTTCAATAGAATCTTGTTACTTTTACCTTTTTTTTTCGTTTGTTTGTTTTTTTAGCTGACATTTCTTCTGGTTTTAGCTTATAGCTAGCATTTTGCTTAGTTTTGCATTTAGCCTGCTTCTAATTTAAAAAAATTAGTCTTAGTCATTCAGCATTCACACTCCTTTTTAGAAGAAAATTAAATTTTTTGTTGTTGAACCAATTTAGTTTCTAATGATCTCATAAAGTCATGAAGACAGAGAGTAATCAGGATACAACAGAGCTCCAAATCCAGAGAGAAGTCTAACCTAACGTTTTCTAATCTCCTGTGCTTCTTGTCTGAAGAATATCCGATACAGTAAATAAAATACTGATGCTGTAAGTCAAACGCAAAACTCTTGGTGAGTGTGTATGATAGGGTTAGGGACGTGGCATGTAGGTAACAGGTGTGTTTATGCTGAGTGGCTTGTAGTAGTTGGGTTTACCTCCATTCATTGGGTGTGACAGAGGTCTTAATGTTCACACCTTTCTCCTGAAAACAGCCTGCCTCTCAGTCGTTTTGCTGTTACCCCGGATAATAATAACTGGCAGACTGTTGCTCAGCTTGATAAAGGTCGCCCATGTTCACACTCGGTGTGCTTGCCGTTTTAATCCGTGAAGGTAATGTGGGCAATATACCGAAGCCACACACGAACACTGTCAACGTAAACCTGAGCTTTGCAGAGTTTCCAGCTGCTTCTTTGGATACAAGAAGCATCTCAAATGCAAACACGTTCCACTGAAAGTCATGATATTTTATGGTTTAAAAAAAAACTGCAACTATCTAAATCTCTTTACGTGTTAATAATACAACAGCAACATGTCAAATTTCACATTCAACTCTTTGACATCATAAAAATGGGTCTTGTGTTTCAAGGGTTCCAGAAGCTGTGTTGTTTTGGGCAGACTGCTCCTGGCAGGGTCTCCCATGGCAAACTGGTTCTGGGTGAAGGGCAAGAGTCACTCTTAGTGAGGGTCATGACTAAAAGAGATTTGATAACCCTTGCAGTGATCTTAGGACCAGGGAACCAGAATACCCTCATGGACCAAGGACACTGGGGCCTCTGCCTTGAGCCAGGCCCTGTCTTTACCCGCTTCATTTCACATAAAAAGTGATTCAGTTTAAAGCAACTGTCTAAAGAATATATCCACGTCTTTAGTTTGTGAGTGAACAAAATATGCCAAAAAGGATTTTTTGTGTATTTTAAAAAGATATGGTAAAATGGTATGGAATGATTTATCAATCCTCTTACAGAGACTTAATCTTTGCATTATTCAGACCCTCCAGGATTTTGTGATGTTGCGATCACAACTATTAACGCAAAATCAAGCAAACCCTGCGAAATCGCAACTTTTTGCAACTTTGCCCAAAACACCGCAACTTTCCCGCAACTTTAACCCAACATTTATTGTTTCTAAAGTGATTCGCCACCGTTTCTGCGGTCTAGTCTCTTCTTTGTGGGTTTGTGTAGTGTGGAATACAAAATAACCCCAAATAACTCACGAAGAAGACTCATGATGTCACTTCCTGTTAACATCAGAATGCGGGGAGCATGCAGGAGCAGCGACCGAAGCGGAAATGTGCGCTAATGCTTCACATTTGCCCACAAAGGACAGCGCAAAACGGTTTCCTACCCAGGTGCACGAGAGTGGGGGGAAGCTGTTTTGCACTTCCTGCAGTGTAATCATCGAACATAAACACAAGTCATCCATCGACAAACACTTTGTGTCTGCAAAACATGTGAGGAGAGCTGCAGACGAGGGACAATCCAGAAACGATCATGAATGTCAGTTTATAAGCTATCAAAGTTCTCAAATAAAGCACCTTTTGGTAATGTCAATGTTTGTTGGTAATTATCTTACAAAACTAGTAAGTATTTTTGGTTTATATATTAAAAGTTATGGTTTTTTATTGATTTTAGTAAAAAAAAAAAATCGCAACTTTTAGGAAAAATGCCCCGCGAAATCCTGGAGGGATTGATTATAGTCATGTCTGTACCTTGATTAATATCACAGGAGCCTTGGATCTTTTCATCAGACATTCAGCCTATTTAAAGGGGACAAACAGAATGGTTTGGTATCATTGGTATCATGGAGCAGAGACAACAAAGGTGGGAGCTGTCAGAGGAGCTCAGAAAAAAGATTAGCCATAGACTCGCCAAAATGCGTGTTGACAAGAACCAAAGTTTCTGGGAGAGATTTTGAGACAAAACTGGACCTTTTGTTCAATCATGTCAAGTGTTAATAATTATTATTTTTATTGTGGAAGGACAACAACTTTGTCCCTGTCTTTACATGAAAGCGCCCCTCTGTGGTCCCGTTACCTGCAAGAGGCAAAGCACATTGTGGAGCTGGAGGCACAGACCTTGATAGTCCGATCCCCGGTTGCTAAGAGTGGTTTTACAGACATGTAAAAAAACATTTTGCTTTTTACGCTGGATGCCCCTCCTGACGCAACCTGGGCTCAAACCTGCAGCCTCAGGATTACAAGAAGGCACCACTGACCGCTGAGCCACCACAGCCCCATCAGTCCCCTGAGTATTTTTGTTATGACAGGACTCTGAGGTGTAGTGAGTAAAGAGAAACTGTGAGGGTACAGTCCCCTGCGGTAGTCTTGTGCTGCTGATCTGTACCTCTCAGACACAAACTGCGCTTTGTCTGTCAGGTAGGGAGAATTCTAGGCGAGGACTCCTCCCGTATTTTAGACATGTCTCGAACAGCAGTGTTAGATGAATGGGGGAAAATAAAAGAACATGGTTCTCACATTGCTGCCTGCTTCATATAAGTGACGGCAAGTTGTCTAAAGCAGTGAGATACTGACGTCTACGTCCGGCTCCCGCAAACCATAGAATCTGTAGTTCATCCTGAGAGATCCTCTCTTACTGAGGCCCAGTTCACAGTGGATGATAAACCACAGGAAAAAAATAAAAATAAAAATTCTGCCAAAGTCTGGATGGTCTTTGCAGGGACTTGGTGAGGTTTTCATTATACAGTGCACTCTTTTTTTGTGTGTGTTAGGTCATAGAGGGTTTGAGCATGCAGAAGACTTCTGTATAAAGTGATTTATCATCATGAGTGACGAGTGGGGCACTGTATTCAGCAGGAGTGGCCACACTGGTTTCTTGCCTGGGCTGAAACTCCATCACAAAAAAAAAACAAAAAAACTTGAGTATTCATTCATTAAGCACAAATGTCCTTTTTAATTTTTTTATTTTTCCTATTCTGTTTAACAAATTTAACTTATCTGTTGTTTTTTTTAAACCATTTTTTTAATTTGCAGATTTTGCCGTTAAGAAAAACCAGTCAACATGCCTCCGAAACATCTCGGCAGGAAAGAGTTCAGGAAAGTGTTTACCTCTTTGGCCTGGGAGGTAAGCCTGTTTTCATCTTTCACCTTCTGTTGATGACCCATTTCATTCTGCACATCTTTGCCTAAAACCTTGGCATTCACTCTAGGAAGTAACCATTTTGTCTGTTAGCAACATATATCATCAACCACTGGATGGATTTAAACAAAACTCTTGTACATCTACAACTGATTACCGTTTGGAGTCAACTCGTATCAAAATGGCCGCCACGGCTCGTTGACGGTAGCCTGCATGTAAATGGCTGTATCTCAGTGAATTTAACATATATTGAGCTAAAATACAGTATGGTAGTAGCTGACAGTTATTTACAACACATACTGCAAGCACTAACAGATTATACGAAATGACACAAGATATTGCACAAATTTGTGCAAAATGTTATGTCCAAAATGGCCAGAACTCTGTCATTTCTCAACTCAAGACGATCTTAGTCTAAAACTATGGCGTGAAAGGCGGCGGGCAGTCTGCATTCCATCTCGGAATGCTAGGCCTTTAATTTGACTCTGTTTTTACAGAGGGGCATCCAAACTTATCCAAACACTCTGTCCAGACTAATGAGTACATTCTGGATAATTTGTTACCACTGTGATTCTAGCTGCAGTGCATCTTTAGTCCTAAATGTTTTGCAGATAGTTTTGTCTCCATCTAGCGGTAAGGAAATCAAATCACACATAAGTCACAGGAAGTCTCAGATTGACAACTCGTTATTTTGAGTTTATACACGCCTGGGATGGAGCCATGTGTCCGGCCTCAGCCTAAATCAGGATCCTTTGTGCAGTGTTCCACTTTGGAAACAGCTGGACAAAGAAGACAGCATGGGACAGCTGAACCACTGATCACATACTGCAGAAAGCTTCTGGGACACACCAAGTCATTGAAGGCTCAACTTGTCTAAAAATAAGCCTGTTTGATCATAAAAGTTTTGAACTGTTAGCTAACTGAAGACCAGTAAATGCTCATGGCTGCTCTGAAGCCTTCATAGTTCAAACCACATTCTCCTAAAGGAGCTTTTGTGGAATCAAATTTGTGCAAATAAAATCAAATGTGTTGGTGCCCTTACATCCTTTTGAAACACTGCTTAATTTTTCTTGCTTAATGTATATCTGCATGCCTTTTTAATATGGGATAGTGAACAAAACAATTAGTGTAAAGACATGATTCATTGTTTATTTTACAAATATATGCTAAAATGATGCAAACAGATTGATTGGTCCCCTTACAGACACTCTTAATCTTTGCATTATGGTCATTTTTCAAAGTAAGCGTTTGATCTTAATTGGTATTACAGAAGCCTCCAAGCTTTTTATCAGCCAGTCTCCAGAATGTCTCCCGACATTCAAGGTGGTGGATTTTAGAATTAGTGAAAATGTGAACACAAACCTAACCAAAGTTTTGACAAACTGATCACCTGTCACCTTTAAATCATCAGTGATCACCCATGACCCATGAGCTGTCCAGCTGTGCAGTTTGACATTCCTACAGCACAGAGTCACCTGTTTGTTGTGACGACCCCAGCATTTCCTGAAAGTTTTGTCAAAATCTTTTAATTAGTTTTTAAGTAATCTTGCTGACAGGTGAATGGACGTATAAACAAACAGACGCTACCAAAAACATAACCTCCTTGGCGCAGGTAATTATTAGAAAATGGATCCAAATCTCCCCGTCTTCATTTCTAAAGTGTACTCCAGTGGAATAAATCAGATACGTGGCACCGTCTGCCAAGGTGGGTACAACGTGGGCAGAAGTAGAGAACAAAATAATGTGCACAGCCAAGAATAGTTTTACAAGCCTTGCACGTGAAAATAGGCTGTGATTTTCAAAACCTGGCTGCCACTTTTTCGCAAACAGTGAATTCAGCCAGACTGCAATGAAAAATCTGTCTATTTTCTTGCAGCTTTGCCCCAATTTTAATTCACTAACTAGTCTCTAACTAACAGTGGCAGCCCAGTGAGATGGTATCTAAAGGAGAGAAAGGCTACAAGACAATCTCCAAGCAGCTTCCTGTTCCTCAGACCACAGCTGCCAATATGATTAAAACGTATCAGGTTCATGGGATTTTAGGCAACCTTCCAGGATGTGGACACAAGAGGAAATGCAACCCCAGGTTGATCAGACAGATGGCAGGCAAAGAGCCAAAGAAACTATCCAAAACCATTCAAGCTGAACTCCAAGGTACGTCACTTTCTGATCACACCTTCCATCACGTTGTGAATCATAATGGTCTCCCTGAAAGAAGACCAGGAGGTGTCACTGTTGACAGAGAAATACAAAAAGTCATTCGGGAATTCCCCAAAATGCTTATTGACACCTGCAGTGATCAGATGTGTGACCTGCATTACATGCAAAAATAAGCACTTGGAGCATTGTTTTTGTTTTAAATCCGTCTGAAATGTAAGCATTTTGAACACGGCCAAAGTTGCCAAGCTGACGCGTGGAACACGTCACTGTTAGAAGTCATCAAAAAACTTACCTTTGTTATCATGTCTTTAATAAGAACATAGAAGTTGAAGGAAATATAGGTCGTTTAATAGAGGAAATGAGTCTAACAAATATCAACAATCTGGTCCATCTTTTTATGTTCACTTGTATAATTTCTTAGGATGAAATGGTATGCTTTATTATTTCCATGTGGCATAGTTCTGACTAATTTGAACTCGCAGGCAGCATTGTTGAGTGTTTTTTTTAAATTCATGATATTTTTACAACACTTGAGTTGTGTCATCTTTTATTTTATGCTTCAAGTAGGTTTGCAGCTCTGGCTAAATAAGTATTTAGTGGGCGAAGGAGCAGAAAATGTGTAGAGACTCCAGGTAAACCCTGTGTTTAATATGAACCGTAACCCTGCTGACAGCACATTTTCCTGACCTGATGGGCTCTGGTTCCTATGGTATCTTTGTGCAGATTGTAACTATATTTACAGAACAGGATTCAGTGCCACTGATAGTGAGTTCTTCATGTCAGAAAACAATACCAGGGAAACTGAAAATACAACAAATACATTTTTTTTTAAAAATTTAATCCAGAAAAGGTTCATTGTCAGTTCTTGAATATTACAACTACATCATTAAACTACGGTGTCCTACAGGTGCAAATGTGTTCCAAACACACAAATGTTTCAAAATGTAAAAGAAAAATGCTGCGAAAACAAAACCACTAGCAAGTAAGAAAAGCTGCTAACTTATGGTGCATTCCAGTAGTGCTGGAAAATGGGAATTTCCGAGTTCCTAGTCGTAAATTTTAACGGGAACGCCACCTGAAGTGGGTCATCCCACTCAGAAAGTGGGAGCAACTCTGAGTACTCCCAGTTAGGATTTCAATATGGCTGCTACTCGCAACTTTAGAAAGTAAACGTTTTTACTGTTTTACTTTTACTGTTCGTCTTTGTTCTTTAGGTTGTTTTTCCACTAACAAGGCCACCTGTATCCTCACAACCCTTTTCATCCTCTACATGTTCTTTCCAACAACACACGGCAGCGCTACAGCTAACTGGGTCAGGCAATGATCAAGCTAATTCATTCATTTTAGTCTCATATATTTAGTAAGATTCCATATTCAGAAAGTGAGAGAAAAATAAAGGCTTTGCTGCGGGCGTCCATCTTGTTTCCGACTCTCACCGAGTGGGAGAAATGGAATAAGTTCCCAGTTCCGAGTTCTGATGTAAATGGAACGAGCATTACTCCACTGAACTTAGGGACCATCAACAAAATACCAAACCAGTGACACTTGAAAAACAAAAACTAAAGATCTTCCATGTAGTGCTGGGCGATATAATGATACATATCGTGGGGACGATAGAAAAGTGTCTATCGTGATATATTTTCTTCTATCGTTTCTATCATAATTGTATCAATGATTCATGTAAATATTTCATAACGTAGGCTACGACGAATGTATTAGTGTTGT
>NC_051450.1:7082342-7092998 GCF_001649575.2 Kryptolebias marmoratus | reverse complement strand
ACGTAATTGGGGTATATCGTGAGATATATCGTTATCGTGATATAAAATTATCCATATCGTGATATAGGATTTTTTCCATATCGCCCAGCACTACTTCCATGTCATGTGAACTTCTGACAAAGAGTTAATGTTGAATTGTTTCACTAGACTGGACAAATAAGACACACCTAATCTGAAATGATTTGAAAGCATTTTATACTTTTTATTAATATTTTTCTGAAAAATAAGCTTTTTTTTCAATGGCTTCCATGTCTTAAGATCATGTGATGAAAAATTAATGTCGACTGGTTTTGGTAGGTAGGTGTGTCGTATTAGTCCAGTCTAATGAAACAAATCAACATAAATTTTTGGTGGAGTGAGTTTGCAGCGTTTTTCTGTTGTATTTGTTTTTTGTAGGCGGCACCATTCATGTGTTTGCAGCATGTTTCACCGTCTAAAAGCGTGAATTTTGAGATGTGTGTGTGTGTTAGCCAGGCCTATGTGTTCTTTTCTTCTTTTCCCTTAAAACAAACAGACGAGCTGTATGGTTTATCTGAAATAAAAGAACAGTGAGATTTTTAGAACCTCTGTAAATTAAAGACCCAGTGTGTCACCTGCCGCCTTTCATGCCAAATGTTTAGGCTAAGATCATCCTATGATGAGGAATGATGGAGTTGTTGCTGTTTTGGTCAAACATTGTGATATCGCAAGAGGTCAAGCTCAGAGGATGTGTTGTTGATGACTCTCAGCTACTACCATAGCACATTTTAGCTCAATATCTGTAAAACGGACTGAGTCATAACCATTTATGTTTCCTTTAAAGTCAGTTGGCTGTGGCATCTGCTTTGAGTGGGATTAAGTCCAAAAATTAATCAGTTGTAGATGTTCTTTCAATGATTACTTTCTGAAAATTTCATTCAAATCTACTCATAAAAAACAGCAGGAAAAACATTATTGTCCACCTTTGCCTTCCAGTGGCAGGTAATAAATATTGGTTACAGCTGTCCTCTTTCAGCTGTTTTTTAGCTGTTGTACAAATCAACAGAACAAACTGAGCCTACAACTGACATAACACATCAAATAGAGAAACTTGCTTTAATATGGGCTCGCAGAAACACAGTTGCTGTTCAGGGTTTCACCACTAGAGGGCACATGAGCACCTGTTAAATCACAGACAGGGTTACATCCTTTCAAAACGTTTGTTCTGCTGCTCATTTAATGTATAATGTTCTGTTCTGCAGTGAGCCAGGATTCAAGCTGCAAACCACACTTGATTGGTGAAGTTTACACTACCAAATACACCAAATGCACATTACAGGAGATACACAATTAAAGCAATTACAGTAGGTGTCACAGCATATTCCAGCATGGCTGGGTGTTAACAGTTCAACCTGGTCTCAGTCCAGAACTCGTCATAATCGTAAGCAGTCACTGCTGACATTTATGTCTAGTCAGGAAATGCCTAAAATAAATATATAATTAGAAGAAACATTCAATCTGATGTTTTTTTTGAAAGTACAAGAGGAGATGAAAGTAACACACCAGGTGTTGGTTCATGAAGTGAAAGCTTATGGAACCTTAAAGCTGCAAGTTTTCTAACTTCCTGTTAGCAAGGACTTGTTTTGCAATGATGATGCTAACTGGTACCTAAACAGAAACATCTATACAGGTCAGTGGCAGTGGTAATTGAGTATTAATAAAAGTAAAAGGGTTTAAATGTGAAACCTAATTTGAAACAAAGATGGGACTTTGTGCAAAGTGTAAAGTAAAACAGATGAGGATTTGCAAATCTCTAGACCCATTATTTATCCACAATGGTACATATAAATATATCAAATGTTTTTAATTTTGAATTTGTTGGCAGCGGCACGTCTCTTTAAAGTTGTTCCAGGTCCATGTTTCCTCTCTGTGAAGCATCTCCTCTTCTTTTAACTTCAGTCTGTAAACATCCAGGACCTGAGGAGAGCAGCTGCTGGAGGTTTTAGAGGGAATGTTGGCCCATTCTGGTCTGAGGGAGGATTCTAGCTGTTCAACAGTCCTGGATCTTCTCTGCTGGATGTTTTTTGTCTCATAATATGTCAAATGTTGTCAATCAGTGAGAGGTCTGGACTGCAGGCAGGTCAGTTCAGACTCTTCTTCTATGAAGCCCTGCTGTTAGAATGGATGCAGTCTGTGGTTTAACATTATCCCGCTGAAATATATAAGACCTTCCCTGAAAAAGACGTCATCTTGATGGGAGTATGTTGTTCTAAAACCTGTATATACTTCTCTGCACTGATGGAGCCTTTCCAGATATGTAAGCTGCCCAAACCAGAGGCACTAATGCACCTCCATACCATCAGAGAGGCACACTGTCTAACTGTCCTGATAACAGACTGGATGGGGCTGATCTCTTTCTCTTTAGTATGGAGGATGTAGCATCTGTGGTTTCCAAAAAAAAAAAAAAAAAAGACAAATTTTGCTTCATTTGACCACAGATCAGTTTTGCTCTTTTAAATTAACTTTGGTCCAGAGAAGATGGCAGCGTTTCTGGATGGTGTTCATATATGACTTCATGAGGACAGAGGACGCAGAAGACGGATGGAGGCGGACGACTCGCTGTTGCGACCCCTGAAAAGAGAACAGCCCAAAGAAAAGTTCATATAGGACTTCCTCTTTGCCTGATAAAGCTTTCAGCAGCTGTGTTTACAGATGGTGATTTGTGGAAGTGTTCCTGAGTCCATGCAGTGATGTCCAGAACAGAATCTGGTCTGGTTTTAATACTGTGGCCCCTGAGGGCCCAGAAATCATTATCATTCAATATTGACTCCGTCTTGTCCTTTGAGCTCAGAGATTTCTGCAGATTCTTGAAGTCAAGAATCATCTTAAAATTGTGAACTGTAGATGAGTGGTAATGGTACAATTTTTTAGTTTAAACATTTGAAATGTTTTACTTTGTACATTGTAAATAAAATACGGGTGTATGAGATTTGCAAATCATTGCTTTCTGTTCTCACATTTTACATTCTTACATTTTACACGACATCCTAACTTTTTGGAACTGGGTTTGCGTGTCAAATTGTCACAGTTGGAGTGTGGTGAAACCTTTTGTAAACAGAGTACAGAGTGGACTGAACCCTCAGTTTTCCACGAGGCAGCCTAAATAAATCAACTGTGATACCATCTGATAAGACAGAGTAGGTGCTGATGCCATCAATCTATGGTGATCTGATATCTCAGCACAAACCCATCATTCTCTCTGTCTCCTTACTTGTGCCTGTCTTTCTCTCTGTGCCTGTTTCTTTTCCAGTCTCTGCCTCTGGACGGTCTCTGTCTCTGTGCCTGTCTCTGTCTCCAGGCCCGTCTCTGTAGAATGTTTGTTCTGCTGGTGCTTCCTGGTGTATTATATTTTCTTTATAACTAAATGAAGTGGGGGGTGGGGAACAAAAGACAATCAAACAATCAAACAAACAAAAACAAAACAATTTTGAGCCCAAACTTTGTTGTTGTGGTTTGACATTTAATTTAAAATGTGCACGTATTACTGACTTTCAAGTAAGTTAAGAAATTTTGCCAGAGTTGTAGTCTTAAAATATGAGTTTTCAAAACATGCCAAATAAGTTTGAACAATGCAAAATATAATAATAAAATGTTGCCAGAATTATTTATTTTTATCTTGTAAACTACAAACCCAAAGCTTAAAATGAATAATGGCCTTTAAAAAAAATTGATTTACAATGAAAGGAGATGGGAAATAACTTTTCTTTTTTTTTTTTGCCAGGAACAAAAATGGTTCCTGGTGTTGCACAGTGTAACAATATACATGTCTCTACAGATGGATAGATGGTATCAGTATTAAGTCAGCATTCACTATTTTGTTTTCCTGTTTATACCTTTTTACATAAGTATACTTTCAGATTTTCAGCCATTCAGGTTTTGAAACATTCAGGATATTACAGCTATGATGTTTGACTTTTGTCATTTTTATACTTTATAAACTTTAATTACATTTTTTCCTCCTGTAAATCTTTTGAGATCTCTTCAAATCATGGAAAGATTTGTGCTAATTCCAATCTACTCTTCAGTTTTTCAACTTTAGCTGATGTTTTGCTGCTTATGAGTTTTAGTTACTGTTCTGATAATTTCAGCTTTACTATTTTACTACTTTTATAGCTACTGTTTTGCTGGTTGTAGCTATTAGGTAATGGTTAATGCAATGCTAATTTTAGCTTTTAGCTACTGTTTTGCCATTTTAACATTTAGTTACTGATAGTTTTAGCTTTTAGCTACTGTTTTGCTACTTTTATCTTTTTGGTACTGTTTTGATAACTTTAGCTTTTAGTTACTATTTTGCTAATTCCACGTTTTAGCTTTGATTTTGCCATTTTAACATTTAGTTACTGTTCTGATGGTTTTAGCTTTTAGCTACTAATGAAATCATTTTATCTTTAATCTACTGTTTTGCTAGTTTTAGCTTTTAGCTTCTGTGTTGCTGTTTTAACTTTTACTCACAGTTCTGTTGGTTTTAGTTTTTGCTGGTCTTGCTAATTTTAGCATTTAGCTTTAGTTCTGCTAATTTTAGCTACTGTTCTGGTGGTTTAAACTTTGGTTTTGCAAATTTTAGCTGCTGTTCCGATTATTTTAACTTTAACAACTCGGTTTCAGCTTCTTCAACAAATTTCAGCAGCCATTCAGCACTGCACTTTTGGTGAAAATACTACTTTTTCCTAGTACTTCTACTTCTAGTACTGCGTCTGAGGAAGTACCCAAGGCTTTGGTCTCTCTGCCTCTCATGCTTGCCACAATTATTTTTCATTGAAGAACACTGGCCTGCAGGAAGAGCCTTCACATCAGTGAGTTGTGAGAAAGACACAGCATGAATTTCTTAGGAAATATGACACGACAGATAAGCCTCGGCTGCTTGAAGTAAAGATCTTTGAAGTTCCTCCTGTTCTGCTTTGCTTTTTAATAAGGCCTGTTTATTTACACGCAGCACTGAAATCGTTGGCTCCACGCCGCAAGCCCGCAGAAATCAAACGCCCCGTGTTCTTCATCACATTTGCGATGAGTACTTGGGCATGTAAATGCTGGTGTCGTGTTTGACATTTATAAAGTTAATTCTTTGAGCTCTCATATAAGGAAGAAAAGTACAAATTTGGTCCCCCTTTTCAGTAAAACTGTAAATTTTTATCGCCCGTAGACAAAAGGTGATCGCCAGCACACACGTTCAGATTAAACCTGATCTTTGTGGAAAATCTTGACATTAACTATTTGGAGGCAACTCTTGTCTGTTAACAAAATTTCTCATGAACCACTGGATGAATTTTAATCAAACCTTCAGGAAATAATCATTCAATCAACATCTACATCTGATTCACATTTGGAGCCAACCCGAGATAAGATGGCTGCCACAGCTAACTGATTTTAGAAACCACAAAAATGTTTAGAATTCAGAGAATTTTATAGATAATGTGCTATAATTTGGCATGGTAGTAGCTGAGAGTCACTTGCAAAACATACTCCACAAATGCTTTATTTTATTATAAAACGGGGNAGCAGAAGCTGCAGACGTATATGGCTTGTCAGCATAATGGATATTGAAAAGAGCTTTCATCATACTTTTGCTCACCTAAAAGTTTGGTGTCCTGTTACAAATAATGTTTCCTCAATGTTTCCTCTTCTGACGATGGAAAGCAATGTTTGGGGCTGGTTGTGATATTTGAAGGTGATGTAAGTTTATAAACAAAGTGCTCTGTTCGAATCTGATCCTTCCTCAAACTAACCTGACAATTTGGAACAATTACTATATTCTTCTGACCCTACATCTAAAGTGAAAGTACTTATCAAATACACTAAATTCGTCATATTTAGCACATATAAAACCTGATTTTAAACCTTCTGTTCAAATGATTCTCATATTTATTATGGTCATCGTGTAGAAATGGGGTCAGTGCAGCACAACTAAGGGAAAAAAGAAGATAGAGAATTCTAAAACTAGACTGGGGCTTTTAAATACAAAGTAGTTTTACTATTACACTAGGAAGGTAAGAAGTGAACTTTACTATGACTATAATAGAAATGACAATAAAAACCATTAAAAACAAACTCTGCAATAAATTTACACATGGTACATGCTGAGCATAAATAAAGGCCTAGCATTTCTTGAAGGAATGCTTATTCCCTGCCACCTGACAAGCCAGAGTTATAAACTAAGACCATCTTATGATGAGACAGGACAGAATTGTACGTGTTTTTGACTTGAAAATAACATGATGCATGATTTCATGTGACATCTCGCATGATCTGTTGTTTCCCAGAGTCTCTGTTATGAATGACCTTCAGCTACTGCCACACCAAATCTTAGTTTAATATCTATAAAACTGAGTGAGTTAGAACTATTTTTTTATTTGGCTAAGCTCAGTTGGTTGTGGAACTTCTGGAATTGACTCGACTCCAAAAGTTAGTCTTTTGTAAATATAGATCCAGTGATTGATTCCCAAAAATTTTATTAAAGTCTGTCCAGAGGTTTACAAGATATTTTGCTAACAGGCAAACAAGGTTGACTCCAGTAGTTAATGCCAAGGCTCTAAGGAAAGATGCTGCACGACGGGTGGCTCGCAAACTGTGTTCTGAATGACTCTCACCTAGATTTTAACTCCGCATTTTTAATGTTCAACGATTTATAACCATTTTGGTGTTTGGTAAAGTTGCTTTGCTGTGGCAGCCATTTTTAATCAGGTTGCCTCCAAGTTGTAGATGTTCATCCAAAGGATTATTTTCTGAGATTTTCAATAAAATTTTTCAAGTGGTTTATGAGAGATTTGGCTACGGTACAGACAAATGAGCACACGCACAAACACACATTATCATCCTTTGACCTTTGACCTTCAGCGAGGGTGATGATAATGTGAGTTTATTGGCAGAAACGCAGTATTAGTAGTAAGGATTTCTTGATTTAGTGGACAGTGGAGTAATTGTAAGTAAATTGTTGCACAGGCTCCATGGTACAACTTACTGCAGTTTCACATTAAAAGCTCAAAAAATCACGACATGCTTTTGACTCTCCTTACCCTTCTAAAACCCATCTTTATGTTCGCATGTAATCATGTGATGTTTACCATCTTGAAACATGTTATTTACTCCATCATGTTGACTGTTCACGCTCCTGACATGGTTCCACTCGCCCGTTAGCAAGGTTGGAGGGGACGGCAGAAGGCATCAAGCTGTTACTCTGGTGCAGCAGATTGTTGGTTCCAGACTCATCCCATCCTTTGCCTTTTAGTGCTTCTTTAAGTCTGTACTTTGCTCTCTCCTGAAAATGAAAATGGCTGGGGTTAGAGCATAAATCGTGTACAGTGTGATTAGTGTTAGAGTTCATACTCAGGGTTTGAGGTCGCATTTGAAATGGAATGTGAGCGACCACCCAAGAAAATTGGAATTGAGCATTAAGACCTGCCGTGTGAACGTAGCTACCTGGCAAGATGTTTAGCCTCTTTCTAGTCTTTTGTTAGAATAAATATGTGGAATGCTCATAAACTCACAGGTCAGGAAACTCCTGAAATGTTTTAGAAGTTATGGAGCAAGGGCACAGTTTATACAAACAAAAAATACAAACTGTTTTTTTTATTATTATTATTTTTTATTTCCTCCAATCTCAGCAAAATGCAATACGAAATATTTCCGGCACAACATTATTGTTATTTGACCTTTGACTCCAGCAGCTTCACACCCCTTGTTTTCCATTAAAGTTACTGTTTGACCAAGAAGGAAGTGACGTAAAGTAAAGTTGCTGCATGCGGTCAACTGATTGCACCTCGTCGTTGCCAATTTGGGGAGATTATTTGACGCAAACAGTGCACCCTTTTCAACAATAGAAAAGGCCTAAATGTTGTGCTGTTTACTCCTGTGACAACAAGCATTTAATTAAAGATGAAAATGGTAAAGCAGACCCAATTCTACATTTTTTTTCTTTTTAAATGCAGTCAAAGAGGAAAGTGTTCTCACATCCCTGGCCTTCCTGTCAGGATAAACTTGATCAACATAATCATAAATGGGTTGAGATAATCCTTTGTGGGATTTGCCATGTTTCCCTATCATCTTTACATTGGTTTGAACTGTCACAGTTGCCTCCACCTAGTGAGTGAGCGATCTGTAGACGGATCTGCTACAGTGTGCCTCAAACAGGACCAGTAAAATATTAGTTGGCTTGAGTTTGTAGATCCTGGAGAATATCAGCAATTAAACAAAACTCTGCAAAAAAAAAAAACAACACAGGTAACTCAGTGCTCTGCACCAATGGAGATGCCCTTTATTTTAAACCAAACTAAATAAATTAATGTCACAGTAATATAATTTGAAATAAATTCTTACCTTGAACAAGTCAATAAATGTAGAAAAACAACAAAATTTTGACGTTCCAGAGGTTAACTTGCACGTTAACACATTCGTCCATCCATTTTCTTTCACCTCTTTATTTTTTTTCCCCAGGTGGCAGGAAGCTGCTGCCTATGTCCAGCTGTCACTCTGTGAGAGCTGGGGGACACTCTAAACATGTCTCCAGTCCATCACAGGGACACATAGAGGCAAACAACCATTCACACTCTGACTCCCACCTAGGGACAATTTAGAAATACCAGTTAACCTGCATGTTTTTAGTCTGTAGAAAGAAACTGGAGTAAAACCCATGCATGCACAGGAAAAGCATGTAAACTCCACACAGAGAGAGCGGGAGACGAACCCATAACCTTCTACGCCCAATTCACTGTCCAGAATCGTTTGCTTATAGTGAAAAATAGCATTTTCGGTAAATAAAATACTGGTAATTTTGAAAGACAGACCAAGGAAGCCGATTAGAAGACATGTAGTCACATAGAAAACTAAGCAAATCAGATGAAGCAAATAGAATCACAGTTTAATGATTGGTTGTCACATTAAAACCCGCCCTACAACTACCGTATTTTCCGCACTATAGGGCTCACAGGATTATAAGACGCACCATCAATGAATGGTCCATTTTCAAACTTTTGTCATATATAAAACACACCAGACTATAAGGCGCATCCTCATGCACCTCCCCATTTTTGTAACTTTCCACGGACCGCATGAGCAGCGCCCCAGTCAAAATGGACGAGTTTGGTGCTCTAGCGGAGCTGGTTCGCCTGTGTCAACATTTATATGATCCCTCTATGAGAGATCACAAAGATAATCAAACGGTTCGAAACTCAAGGAAGAATACTGCACCGACGTAAGCGCTTCCACCGCTCGCTCAGGTCCGCGCACCGTGGGTGCGACACTACAAAGAGCGTCTATAACTGAGCCTTAATGCTGCAAGCGGTGTGGCTTTGTAGTTTACCAAAGTCGTACTAAAACATTACGAGTTCTTAAAGGCGCTCCAGATTATAAGGCACACTGTTGTTTTTTGAGAAACTTGAAGGCTTTTAAGTGCGCCTTGTAGTCCGGTAAATACGGCACCTTTAGAGGACATTGATTGGCCCATACTTCACCAGTGACAAAGCTACTGAGGGCAGCATCTTTCTGAAAAGTCTGAACTTATTGGTCTCAGAGGTGTATTTTTCTGTAGTAGCGTTGAAAATAAAAACAATATTTCTTCATATATTTAATACACAAGGTATTACTTTTTTATTGCCACAAAATAAACGAACACTTACCATTATTTTATGTTTTTAATCACAAAATGTTGCTGTAACCGGAATAAGAGTTAATTTGTCACATTTAGTAGCAGCAAAGCCCTCTGAGGATTGCTGCTGCAACGTTATGATGTGAAGGTAAGCAAACGGCACTTGGAGGACGTGTAAAGTTCTACGGTCCAACATGTAAGCAACACATTGGCAGCATCATTACTTTTAGGTTTTTAAATGGCGTAGCTGCAAATTAATCATAGTCAAAATATAGATTTTATTTTCCAACAGCAGTTGATCTTGAAATAACTCAACATTTCATTTTAAATATTTAGAATTATTCTTTTATCTGCTGGAATGTAGCTTGGGTACAAACTAAGCTGAGAAGAAAACCAGTAATGAAGTTGGAAGCAACACCGTTGTACAAAGTGCAGGACAGGTTGTGGCGAGAACATTTAACAGACGTTACAAATAAACCGTGAACTAACTGTCATCTTGTAATGTTTCAGCGACGTACCACCAAGGTCTCTGTGGCACGGGTGACTAAAATGGTGCTGTGACGTGATAACTTGTAACTTTCTGTGATTGTAAGGAAGACAAGCTTGACCTGCAGGAGGGCGAGGGAGAAAGAAGCAACAAAATAAATGTTAAACAGCATATAACCTCTCTTTTACAGAAAATGCAACGCAAAATGTCAAATCTGTGTGGATGGCGATTAAAGAAGGCAATGTCTGTCCTTTAATTATGCTCAGGAGTTGCTACTGACTGTCAGGATGAGTAAATGTAGGTTTAAATAGGCAAAACGTCTGATAGCATCCACAAAATAACAACATTTCTTTAAAAGGAGGTTTCTGTTTTCTTCTTTTTATCTTTCTTAATGTATTTTTGTCTGTTTAAATGTGGTCATGTGTCAGGCAGTCAGATTTTCTGTGCTTCTCTAGAGAACATCGGGTTCTGCACCATCCAGACGCACGTGACGGTTCCACCTGTGTTTGGTGTCATCCTTAACTCCAGCTGTTTGTGTGTGTGTGTGTGTGTGTGTGTGTGTGTGTGTGTGTGT
>NC_051450.1:7081544-7082199 GCF_001649575.2 Kryptolebias marmoratus | reverse complement strand
GAGCCGTGATGAGCCGGTCCGCGCTGATCGGTCTCCCTGTAGAGGCGGAGGAGCAGGAGGCCGGCTAGAAGCGGAGAGGTGGCGGAGGAGGAGGAGGAGGTGGTGGTGGTGGTGTGGGGGGCAGACTGGAACCGGTTCTGATTGATATCTGCTGCTGTCGCTCTGCATCATGCTGTACTTCCAGCTGGTGATCATGGCCGGGACCATCATGTTGGCCTACTACTTTGAGTACACGGACACCTTCACCGTGCACGTGCAGGGATTCTTCTGCTATGACACCATGTACACCAAGCCGTACCTGGGACCCGAGGACAGCAGCGCCGTCCCGCCCATCCTGCTGTACGCTGTGGTGGCTGGACTGCCCACACTGCTGGTGAGTATAGCCTCCTCCTCCAAACACACACACACACACCTCTGTGATTCTAATCAAATCAATATATATTCACCCATACATCTCCCTCTACAATTTACCTGAAATAAATATAATAATTGCCTCTGATCCAAAAATGTTGGTAAATGAGTCATTTATAAATGTTATGCAGGGCCTGACTCTATAATTTACATGACTGTTATTCAACAGCTGGAAGGAAGAGTACTGGTGGGGATATATATATATATATATATATATATATATATATATATATATATATATATA